>NW_026112054.1:107015-349515 GCF_024679095.1 Eriocheir sinensis | reverse complement strand
TTAGCACGGAGTTTTTCAAGGAGACCTCCGTGCCACACCCTGTCAAAGGCACCCACTATGTCCAGGGCTACCACGACAGTGTCCAGGCCGTCGTCAAGGGCGTCCTGCCAGTTCTTGGTGAGGAGCATCAGCAGATCAGAGGTGGACCGGCCAGGTCTGAACCCATACTGTTGGTCCGAGAGGAGGTAGTTGTCCTTGAGGTGGCGACAGACTACGTCCCACGACCCTCTCGAACACTTTCCCCACCACAGACAGCAAGGAGATGGGCCGGTAGTTTTTGGGGTCAGACCTGGAGCTCCTCTTGTGGACGGGAACCACTCGAGCCTCTTTCCACGCCGATGGCCAGGTGTTTTCCCGGAGGCAGGCAGAGAAGACTGTGGTGAGAGGGGCAGCCAACTCGTGGGCACACTGCTTCAGCAGGTGCGGGCTGAGGTCATCGGGGCCGGTCGCCTTCTGGGTGTCCAGCCCTCGCAGCAGGCGCTCGACCAACACCTGTGTCACTTCCACTTTCGTGACAGTCTCCTCGCACTGCTGTTCCAGATGTGGCGGTGTCTGTCCGGGGTTATCCACCTTCATCTTCTCGGCGAAGAGACTGGCCAGCAGCTGGGCTTTATCCTTGCTGCTGGTGGCCACTGCTCCATTCTGTCTTGAGAGGGGAGGAATCGCGTCCTGGCGGCTGATCCCCTGCCTTTCCTTGACGAGGGACCACCAGGTCTTATTTCCTCACCCTGCTCCACACAGCTTGCGCATCATGTCTTCCTCCACTTCCTTATGGCCCACGTGCTGGTCACCACCATCCTCCTGCAGGCCGCACGGTGCAGGACCTTGTTGCGCCGAGTCGGGTTCCGCTTGTAGCGGAGCCACGCTGAATACTTAGCGTCAGCAGCAACACGGCAGCGGTAACCAAACCATGGTTGATCCGCTGGTCTGGTGGTAAACTCTCGGTGGGGCACATGTCGCCTCTGGAGGGCCAAGAGTCGGGAGGTGAGGGCTTGTGTCATGCCCTCCGCCCCGCCTTGCAGCACAGAAGGCCACGCCGTGTGGCTCAGGTCACGGCGTAAGGAGGTCCATTCAGCCTTATCCCACAACCAGATCGTGCGGGCGGTGGCCTCGTCCCGAGCCACCCCCACATCCACCAGGGTCAAGACAGCATGGTGGTCGGAGCTGCCCACGAGTCCCAGCTGGTGACAGCGTAGAATGTCCTCCTGGAGGTCGGAGATGACGGGGTCAAGCGTCCCGCCCAGCTCGTGAGTAGGGAAGGTTACGTGGTCCGTCAGGCCCTGCACCGCCAAGAGGGATTCGTAGGCGTTCTGTTCCAAGTGGTGGTTGAGGTCACCCACCAGTAGGACGTGCCTGCAGCTGTGCGCCACTAGCAGGTCGTCCAGGGACTCGGTGAGGTACCGGAGCGAGGCAGGCCCTTGTCGTGGCGGGCGGTACATAGCGCACAGCAGGAGGGCAGAGCGGTCAGCCAGCACAACCCGGAAGAACATTACCTCCATCTGGGGAGGCGTGTCCACGTCGAGGTGCTGGGCCTGTAGTCCTTCCTTGAAGCAGACAGCCACTCCGCCTCCTGCTCGCTCATGTCGGTCCCTCCTGGCCCAGTGAGTGTAGCCACGCATCTTGCCAAACGTGGGCTCCACTTCACTGTTCAGCCAGGTCTCCGTCACCACAACTATGTCGGCACTATGTCGCAGGGCACAGTTGTGGGTCAGGTCTCCGATGTTCGTTCGGAGACCACGTACATTGGCGGAGATGACCTTTAGTTGACGGCGGGGGGGTTGTGGCTGTACCATGATGGTGGGGGCAGCGGTCCGGCGTGGTGGTGTGTAGGAGGGCTCGTCTGGGGGTGTCGGGGGAGGGGGGGGTTCCACTGCCAGTCCGGGATGTGACTCCAGGCCCCCGGCTGTGGAAGAAGTGGGCGGGTCTGTGGTAGGGGCTGAGGCTGTGGTGGTGCTGATGGGAGGCTAGTGGCCGGAAGCCTTCCCTCCGCCAGGATTCGTCGGAGGAGACGTTCCTGTCTCAGGTCAGAGGCCCTTGTGTAGCAAGACACAGCAGTGTGTCCCCTACGGGTGCAGTACTCGCACGTCTTCCCTCTGGTTGATGGCTGCTGCGGGTTGACAGTCTGTCTCCGTGGCTGGCCGGCTTCCTCCTGGTTGTACGTGTGGTGACTGGCCTCGTACACTTCTTGAGTGTTTCCACTTTTCTTGTTTTTCTTTTTCTTTTTCTTCTTAATCCTTCCGGTAGTGGTGGGTGGCGTATCGGCTGTGGTGGGGGTTAGGCGGTTAGGGGTAGTTGTGGTGGCGGCGGTGGTGGCTGAGTTGTTAGTAGCGACGGCGGGGGTTTCAGTGGTTGTGGTGGTGGCGGCGGGGAGGATGTTAGGGGCAGTGGCGGCGGTGGTGGCTGAGTTGGTAGTAGTGATGGGGGGGGTTTCAGTGGTTGTGGTGGTGGCGGCGGCGGGGAAGATGTTAGGGGCAGTGGCGGTGTTGGTGGCTGTGTTGGCGGTGGCGGGGGGTGGGGGGGTGTTCAGGGCAGTGGCAGTGGTGGGGGTGGTGGCGGTAGTGGAGGTGGATGTGAAGGCGGCGGGGGTGGTGGTGGCTGAGCTGGCGGTGGTGAGGATGGTGGCTGAGCTGGCGGTGGTGGTGGTGGTGGTGGTGTTTGGCGGGGAGTTGGTGACAGAGGTGACGCCAGGAGGGGTAGTTGTGGAGGCGGGTGTGGGTGTAGGCTGGGGGTTGGTCACCGAGGTGCTGGAGGGAGCAGGGTCAGGTGGGGCGTGGGAGGGAGGGGTGGCGGGCCTGGTGGTGTATCGGAGCTTCCGCGGCTTCCCTGAGCTCCACCAATTCCGCCAATGCTCAGAGCCCTGACAGACCTCCTCCCAGTGTCCGTCGATGGTGTCCGAGAGAGCGCTGACAGCTTGCGTATGCGTGGCTATCTTTGCCTCGCGCTGCTTTGAGGCTGCAAGTCTGTCAGCGAGTCTGAGGGCTGAAGCAAACAGTTCCCTGTTTTCTATTATCAAGTCCCTGTCTTGTTGGAGGGACTTAAGAATGATATTAGTACGAGAGGCTTCCTCCGTGAGCTTCTCGATCAGAGAGATAAGCTCTCCTCTTTCCAGGCCCTCCCAGTAACTTTCCTCTTCACTCGTGCGGGCGGCGAGCTGTTCCTGTTCGTTCCGGAGTATCGAGGAGGGTGTGTCTGTCTTCTCACTGACGAATGTCACTGGGTCTGGTATGTCGGCCTGCACTCGCAGCTGCTCTGTGTTGGCGCACCTGTAGGTTGGAGTGTCTCCCAGACAAGTGATGTGACACAGATTAGGGCAGCCTTCCTCTTCACAGCCGGTGTTGGCGGTTTTTGAGGCTGCCTTACCGCAAACGGCACACCATTTCTGCGGAAGGTAACCTGGCAGGTCTCGCCTGGCGATGAGTGGGTGAGCGGAGGCAGGCATGAGGGAGTGAGTGGGTGGGGCAGAGAGGCAAGGAGAGTTGTGCAGTGTCGGGTGATGCAGGTGCAGTCAGGTCAGGAGAGGCCGGGGCAGGTTCGGCGCCGCGGTTTAATCTCCTCCGGAATGCGGTGCAGCTGCGGGGTGAATACCCTAGGGAAAACTCTTTTCCGGGTAGAGGTGCAGCCACGAGGGGAGGTCAAGGAGACTGGTCTCGTCACGGTGACTCCGCTGCCAGGCTACACCTTCTAACACTATTCACTGTCTTGCACTGAATCACTGCACCACTGACACATCGGACATTGCACTATCTAGAGTCACTAAACACTGCACATGGTGGTGGTGGTTTGTTGTGTAGGGGCGCAGCTATGAGGGGGTCAGGGAGATAGGTCTCGTCGGGATGACCCTGCTGCTGTCGTACACTTTGTTGCACTTCACACCGATCTCAGTGATCTTGCACTGTTCACTGTGTAGTTCACGGCTCCGTGGTGGTGATGTGATCTGGAGTGTAGTCGGTAGTGGAGAAACCAGAGGCCTCTCTCTCTCTCTCTCTCTCTCTCTCTCTCTCTCTCTCTCTCTCTCTCTCTCTCTCTCTCTCTCTCTCTCTCTCTCTCTCTCTCTCTCTCTCTCTCTCTCTCTCTCTCTCTCTCTCTCTCTCTCTCTCTCTCTCTCTCTCTCTCGTTAATGACATTGAGTGTGTGTGTGTGTGTGTGTGTGTGTGTGTGTGTGTGTGTGTGTGTGTGTTGCATTTACCTTCAATCCAACTTGGACAGAGTATAATTGTACAATTTTATGAGGTAAGCGAGGATAAAGGCTATTGAAGCAATGTAGATATTTAAAGGTTTAATACAATGAAAAAGAACATGTATACAAAACAATAAATGGAACATGACACATTTACATAGAACGACGGCTTGAGTGTTCGGGTGTGTTGAGCTCGCTGCTGTTCCTGTATTGGTTCCTGTGGTCGGGCTGCCGTAGCGATTGATGATCCATGATTTCTGTCAAACCAGACAGATTCAACCCCCCATAAGGGGTCGATGTAACTCCCTGCCAGGAAGATGTAGGCCACCGTGGTTGTGGTGTTCCTGGGTAATACGTCGTCATAGGGGGGTGTTGTGGTCGTACTGGCGGATGTGGCTGCTATACTGCTGCTGTGGTTAAGGCTGGACAGGTTGCTGTAGGGCGTTCCCTTCGAAGCATTGCAGGAGAAGCGTCATGGCATCCTTCATGAAAAGCCTCCACGATGTTTCACTCAGCCCTTTAGCCTCGATGCCCAACCAATGGCAAAAGGCTGCCCTGGAGTTGGCACTCAAGTTCAGGGCCGAGTCCAACGTTTGTGCCATGTCCGGGCTGGCGGACATTCTGGTGGCCACCTTGAGAAGGGCTTCGTCCAGACGCCTTGCAATACTCACTGACTGGAGCTGACGCATTCAGGAGCTGGTGGAAGCCGGGCTTGGGGGGGCGTTCAACACCAGCACTGCAGTCACTGTCGCTGTCCTCCTCAGGTGGTTCCTCCGTCGATATAATCCTTCCAAGTTGGCGACTTTCCGCTCTCACGCCGACGTGAGACTCGTCGTCGTCAGGGTTGATTTCTTCGTGTTGGGAGACAATATGAACTTCTAAGTCCTCTTCCTCGTCCGCATCCATCTCCTGGGCACCATCTAGGAGTGAACAATCTTCCACTTCCTCCTGAGGCTGCAGTTGATGTACCCTTTTCATTGTTGACAGTAGGTATACGAGTGGCAGAAGCCGTTGCGGTGGGCAGATGGAGGCAGGAGGTGTTGAGAGAGGCTGGTCACTGGTAGTCGGATGCTGGGGCGAATGCTGAACTTCGACTGGAGCGCCGTCCTTTTATTACGGTCGCTCCGCCCACAATGACCTGACTTCGTTTAGTCTCCTCCAGTCGTTGAGAGCGGTGGCGGTCCGCCCTCAGCCCAGACGCAGGCAGCAGCCAATAGGTCGGGGAGGAGGCGCCAACCATGCGGCCATTAGACCGCCACTTATAGATAGCCACCGTGTGGCGATTGGACGGCGTCCATTTGCCGTCCAGCCTACCACTGGTCGCCGCACAACTCGCTGTCTTGTGGGAGACCGGACGCCGACCACGGCCAATGACAGATACAAAGTGGACGGCGAACATCGGCGACCACCTACTACCCGACGGCAACCAGACGGCGTCCTCTCGCCATTCGGTCGCCGTTCACCAGTTAACCGCCATCTGTTGGCCACTGGTGGCAGTCCGCTTGCCGTCTAGACGCAGTCCATTCGGCCACCGGACGCCAACCTTTTTTTCACCTTACACCACAGCATATTAACAATACATTATCGAGATCAAGCGACAAGACATATCAGTGCGCATGTAATACTGAGCCATTGGCATCTCCCTCCTTCACACAGAGCATGTGTACACAGGGCTACCACTCGTTAACACAGGGAGAGGTGTTTCTAAATTCTTCGTCCGTGTATCTCAGAATGCATGGTGCTTAAAGCGTTCGAGAACTTTTTGTGGAGAATGTTCATCTCAGGAAGGAAAATTTAAGGGCAAACAAATATAAAACAAGGAAATAAAAAGCCCGCAAAACATCACCGAAGGGAACCAATTACCTCGCTCCAAGATACACGCGCAGACAGGCAAGGAAGGAGCAACCTCTTTATTTCTATGTACCACAACTCAGGAAGGAAAAGTTAAGGGCAAACAAATATAAAACAATGGAAAATGAAGACCGTAAAACCTCACCGAAGGAAACCAATTGCCTCGCTTCAAGATACTTCCCCAGACAGGTAAGGAAGGGCCAACCTGTCAATTTCTATGTAACCACACCGGAGGAAAGAAAAGTTAAGGGCAAACAAATAAAAAACAAGGGAAAATGAAGACCGGAAAGCCTCACCGAAGGGAACCAACCACCTCGCTTCAAAGATACACCCGCAGACAGGCAAAGAAGTAGCAGAATGTTTATTTCTGTGTACATCTGAGGAAGAAAAAGTTCAGGGCAAACAAATATAAAACAAGGAAAAAAAAAAAGCCTGCAAACCTACTGCTCCCAAGAATGTGATTGAGAGTTCCAAAAGGTTTCTCAGAAGGGGTTGAAGAGGTGTCTTGATACTCTCCTGTCAAAGAGTTCAAGTCATTCTAGACACTCGTGTATTGCTGCTGAGTCTGTGTGTGTGTGTGTGTGTGTGTGTGTGTGTGTGTGTGTGTGTCATCTATAGGTGTTGACCGCTGCACTTCTCATTATTAGTTCTTATGAGTGAAGTAATGAAAAATGACTCGAATTGTGTTATAACCATCAATTAATTATCTCTCAGAGTGTAAAGCCATCACAGTAAGTACCTTTCATGTAGTAATAATAATGTAATTTCTTGTGTAGTAGAGCGTGGACTCTCACAAACCTGCCGTGATAATGTCAGTAAGTGAGTAGTTTTTACCTCACTCGTACTAACATTCGCAGCGAGGAAAAAAAGCTTCAAAGGGATCCATAATTACCGCGGCATTCTCTTTGTAAACAAGGCCAATGTGTGCTGCTCGGCGGGGGTGGGACACAAAAACCTACAAGCGTATTAAAACAAAGAGCCACGAATTATATTATTGCATCACGCACCGCTCTGAATAGTGACAAAAAACTCTAAATACATACACGGTAAGTCTATCTTGTTGGCGGGAAAGAAAACCCTACTTCACAAAAACCTACATGCATATTATGAGAGCCAAGAATTTAGTATTGCATCACGCGCCGCTCTGAATAATGACAAACAGATCTAAATACATACACGGTAAGTCTATCTTGTTGGCGCCAGGCGGGAAACAAAAGCCTACACGCGTATTATGAAAAGAGACACGAATTATAGTATTGCATCACGCGCCGCTCTGAATAACGACAAAAAGATCTAAATACTACCGCGGCATCTCTTTATGAACAAGGCTAATATGTGCTACGTGGTGTGTGCTGGGAAACCAAACCCTTCAACCCTATTTAAAAAGAGACACGAATTGTAGTATTGCATCACGCGCCGCTCTGAATAACGACAAAAAGATCTAAATACTACCGCGGCATCTCTTTATGAACAAGGCTAATATGTGCTACGTGGTGTGTGCTGGGAAACCAAACCCTTCAACCCTATTTAAAAAGAGACACGAATTGTAGTACTGCACCACGCGACGCCCTGAATAATGACATTATTATTATTATTATTATTATTATTATTATTATTATTATTATTATTATTATTATTATTATTATTATTATTATTCCACACACCATTTATTCTTATTATTACCCTTTGTAGTGGTAGTAGTAGTAGTAGTAGTAGTAGTAGTTGTAGTAGTAGTAGTAGTAGTAGTTGTAGTAGTAGTAGTAGCAGCAGTAGTAGTAGTAGTAGTAGTAATAACAGTAATAGTAGTAATAGTTGTAGTAGTAGTAGTAGTGGTAGTAATAGTAGTAATAGTAGTTGTAGTAGTAGTAGTAGTAGTGGTATCATTACACACACACACACACACACACACACACACACACACACACACACACACACGCACGATAACTTGGCCCCCTTGCCTTCCCCGCCACTGACACTCACACCCTCTCCCCCAGGCGCCCTCACAACCCTGGTACCGCTGGACAGGGAGGAACAGGCGGAGTACGAGCTGTGGGTGCGGGTGAGCGACGGCCAGCTGTCCTCCGTCATCTCGGTCTTCATCACCGTGAGCGACGTCAACGACAACCCGCCCGAGTTCCTGGAGCCGCTCTACCGCGTCACCGTCCCCGCCCGCAGCAAGACCAAGAAACGGGAGGCGCTCTTCAGGGTAAGTGGCCCCCTGCTTGAAGGCTTACACGCTCTTTATCTCTCATCATAAACAGTCTCAAAGTGAATGTGGGGAAGTATTTAGAGCCCGCATTCTTATACTCTCTCTTCTCTCATCTCAAACAGTTTCTCACGCCATTTTGGGAGTTTGAAAGTAAACGTAGGGAAGTATTTAGGTAAGTGGCCCCCTGCTTGAAGGCTTACACGCTCTTCTCTTATCATAATAGAGTCTCACCTCCGACTTCAGGAGTTTGAAAGTGAATGTGGGGGCACCGTTGCCAGATTATCGTACTCAGAGCCTCGTATTTACCGGTCTCTGAGCCATAGCTTTTGCCAAAAAACACCAATATAATGAACCATTTTAACGATAACTATATATGAAGGCAGTTGCTGGGGTCGAGGAGGCAGTTTTGGGGTCGGAAAACGGCAAACATAGGAGGCTGAGTACGACAATCTGGCAAAAGTGAATATGGGGAAGTATTTTGGGTCCAGATTCTCACATGTTCTCTTTCTCTCGTTACAAACAGTCTCCTATGCCATCTTTGGGAGGTTGAAATTGAATGTGAAGTACGTCCAGAAGTATGGCCAGATTCTGAGTCTATATATCAATCACATAACAAAACAATCAGATCACAAGCTCCCAATCAACGTAGCTATACTTAACAAAACTCGAGACTCACAAAGCCACGAAGAACCTCTAGAAAAGACCACAGCCACAACACTATAGTCTGTTCACTTAAGTCCGACCCAAGCTGACAACATAAACCTAAGCGTGTTTGCAAGCTGAGTGCTGATTGGCCACTGCTATGGCTTCTAAGTTTTCTTTAACCTCTGTTTGTGTTTATCTCACGCAGCACTTTATGATAATCTGCACTGTGCTTACGAACACGCTTAGGTTTATGTTGTCAGCTTGGGTCAGACTTAAGTGAACAGACTATACCTGGCTGGCTACGAGGGCTCCGTTAGTTAAAGGTCCAAATTCCTAAACGTATCGGGCTCCCATTGCCACTATTTCCCAAGGCCACAGAGAAGATTAACCGGGTCTTCATGAGTGTTTTTGGAGGTCTGGTAGTTAAAGGTCCAAATTCCTAAACGCATCGGGCTCCCATTGCCACTATTTCCCAAGGCCACAGAGAAGATTAACCGGGTCTTCATGAGTGTTTTTGGAGGTCTGGTAGTTAAAGGTCCAAATTCCTAAACGCATCGGGCCACCATTACCACTATTTCCCAAGGACACAGAAAAGTATAGCCGGGTTTTCATGAGTGTTTTTGAAGGTCTTTGGTAGTTAAAGGTCCAAATCCACCTATCCACTCGACACAATCTTCCAAACAGCTATCCCCTATTCTTTGACAACACCCAGCTATCACCTTCTTCAACACTAAACATTCTCGGTCTATCCTTAACTCAAAATCTTAACTGGAAACTTAATATCTCATCTCTTACTAAATCAGCTTCCTCTAGGCTGGGCGTTCTGTACCGTCTCCGCCAGTTCTTCTCCCCCGCACAGTTGCTATCCATTTACAGGAGCCTTGTCCGCCCTCGTATGGAGTATGCATCTCATGTGTGTGTGTGGGGGGGGTCCCCTCACACAGCTCTCCTTGACAGAGTGGAGTCAAAGGCTCTTCGTCTCATCAGCTCCTCTTCATACTGATAGTCTTCTACCTCTCAAATTCCGCCGCCATGTTGCCTCTCTTTCTATCTTCTATCGATATTTTCATGCTGACTGCTCTTCTGAGCTTGCTAACTGCATGCCTCCCCCCCTACCGCGGCCCCGCTGCACACGACTTTCTACTTATGCTCATCCCTATACTGTCCAAACAACTTATGCAAGAGTCAACCAGCATCTTCACTCTTTCATCCCTCACGCTGGTAAACTCTGGAACAATCTTCCTTCATCTGTATTTCCTCCTGCCTACGACTTGAACTCTTTCAAGAGGAGGGTATCAGGACACCTCTCCTCCCGAAATTGACCTCTCTTTTTGGACACTCCATTGACCTCTATTCAGGAGCAGTGAGTAGCGGGCTTTTTTTTTTTTTTTTTTCTTTGCGCCCTTGAGCTGTCTCGTTAGCTGTAAAAAAAAAATCCTAAACGTATCGGGCTACCATTGCCACTATTTCCCAAGGCCACAGAGATTAACCGGGTTTTCATGAGTGAATTTCGAGGTTTCCGGTAGTTGAAGGTCCATATTCCTAAACGCATCGGGCTACCATTGCCACTATTTCCCAAGGCCACAGAAAAGATTAACCGGGTTTTCATGCAGCGTTGCCAAATTATCGTACTCACTGCATTGTAGTTTCGGGCCGATAACTGTGGCAAAGAGGAAAAAAAAGAGCATCAATAAATAACAGCTTTAACGCAAGCTTTAATTTTCTATCTTTGCAGGTACGAGAGTTTGAGGCTTAAAAATGATAAATACAATGTGGTGAATACGATAATCTGGCAACGCTGTTTCCATGAGTGTTTCTCCCGTTCAAGGCACAGAAGGCGTGTCAAGCCATCACCGCCAGCACCAAAACAGTCCACGAATAACCCAGCGTCGGTGTTCTCAGACGCTTCCGCCTCTCACATCAATTATTTCCAAGGGCCGAAAGGGAGATTAATCGCTATCCAATGAGTGTTTGTGTGGACTCACGGCACAAAAGATTGATCAACCTACCAGAGGGGTTATGAAACTACCTCTGCAAATTCCCCAAACACCTACGAAAGCTTTATCAAATCCGTGGACTTGGGCGCCGAAATGTTTAAGAATATGGCCCCTGGCAGCTTCTACGAGAGGCTTTTCAGACAGGAAATGTGAAGCGCCCACACGTATAAGAATACTAAAGAAACATATCCGGGCTCGAGGGAACGGAGGAAGCACAAAAGAGGTTATCAAAGTCGAGGCACGGGAGGCCCACTCTTGAAGCTCTCCTCGCTGGCCTGATGTGTCTGTGGGGTGACTAGATTGCCTGTAGCGCTGCGCCTCAACCCAGGTACTCACTCCGCCCTACACAGCCTCGAGGGACCTGCCTGGCTTGGTCGGCTTGGACAGAGAGAGAGAGAGAGAGAGAGAGAGAGAGAGAGAGAGAGAGAGAGAGAGAGAGAGAGAGAGAGAGAGAGAGAGAGAGAGAGAGAGAGAGAGAGACACACACAGACAGAAATACACACACACACACACACACACACACACACACACACACACACCAAAGAGAGAGAGAGAGAGAGAGAACTACTGCCACCATGCCTCACGAGCTCATATTCCTCTTTCGATGTTTCAGAAAAGAGAATGTATTACAGAGGGTGAATTATTAATGGCGAATGCTGGAAGGGTTGAATGGAAAGTGCAGCGTGGCCCAGAGTGTGTTAGACGGGAACTGTTAGTAGATTTTACATGAAGCGTTCCTACCACCTCCTCCAACCCCCTCCAACACACACCCCGCCCTCCCCCTCATACCACACCACTCTCCGATTGCAACACTGAATGAGAATATCCGCTTAAATGAAGGTTTGGGATTTCGCATATACGATCTTTTTTTTATAGTGAAGGAAGCAGCTCAAGGGCGAAAAAAATATATAATAACAAATCCCGCTAAGCACTGCCACTGAATGAAATAAGACTATCGGTTTAAATGTTGGTTTGGGATTTCGCATATAGGATTTTTTTTTATATAGTGAAGGAAGCAGGGCGAAAAATATATATAATGACAAATCCCGCTAAGCACTGCCACTGAATGAGAATATCCTTTTAAATGTTGGTTTGGGATTTCGCATATAGGATTTTTTTTTATATAGTAAAGGAAGCAGCTCAAGGGCGAAAAATATATGAAAATAAAAAAATCCCTCCAATCTCTGCGTTTATAAAAGTAAAGAATGGTCAAAAGAGAGGTCAAAAGAGAGGTTAAAATGGAGGTTATGTTACATGCTTGCTTTTGTTTTAGTTCATGTCTTTTTTTTCCAATATCTGAATCATGAGTGTTTGTCGAGGTGTCCGGGAGTTAAAGGTTCATATCCTTAAACCTATCGGGCTCCCATTGCAACTATTTCCCAAGACCACAGAGAAGATAAGCCTGGCACCTGTTTGGGAGAGGATAGGGAGAGATGTCTGGACCCTTTTTTACAGTTACAGAAGCAGCACAAAGGAAAAAAAATTGTGGAAAAAAAGCCCGCTAATCACCGCCTTTATGAAAGAGTGCATCGGTGAGTGGACAAAAGAGAGGTCAATATCGGGCGGAGAGATGTCTTGATACTCTCGCAAGCGTTCATAAATTCACAGAGTGTCAAGAAAAAAAAATAATTGAGGAAAAAAAAGCCCGCTAATTACCGCCCTTATGAAAGAGTGCATCATCGTTTTTGTCATATAAGCAACGATAACACAGGAAAATATAGGTTCGTGTGGCTACAGAATCCATGAGTGTGTTAGCTACATCATCGGTTTAATTATATAAGTAATGATAACACGGGAAAATATAGGGTCGTGTGGCTACAGAATCCATGAGTGTGTTGGCTACATCATCGGTTTAATTATATAAGTAATGATAACACGGGAAAATATAGGTTCGTGTGGCTACAGAATCCATGAGTGTGTTAGCTACATCATCGGTTTAATTATATAAGTAATGATAACACGGGAAAATATAGGTTCGTGTGACCACAGAATCCATGAATAAAGAAGACAAAAAAGATGAATATAAAAACCTAAAAAATAAACAGAAACGTCTAACCTAACCAAACCCCAGACAGAGTGCGTAGTACATCGGAGAGTCAGTCATCTTGTGGAGCATTTGAGTATAATAATAAATCCAAGTTGGCGTGTTGCTACAAAATCCATGAGTGTGTTAATTATCTAGCAGCACTTCACATCGGGGAGGAAAAAGACAAGAACTCCCACTCCAACCACAGGCACAGTGCAGTGTAGGTCCATTGAGAGAGTCACCTTGTGGGGCATTTGGCTAGATTTAGCTCCGCTATCTCGGTACTCAAGAACGGCTCGCGGGGACACTTACACCGCCAAGGCGTGAACCGTTGGGCTTGAAGTGGCGGACGAGATGGACTTATTACAGCAGGAGAGGTAGCGTGCAGGCTGAGGGAGGAGGAGATAGTAAGGTGAAGGAAGGAAGGAAGGAAGGGAAGGCCAAGGAACTACGAGTCGCGAGGTGGGGCAAGTAAAGGGAGGGAAAGGAAGGGAAGGGAAAGATGGGGAGGGGAGAGGAGATATGAAGGGAATGGTGAAGGAAGGAAGGAAGGGAAGGGAGACGAAGGGGGAAGTAAAGGAGGGAAGATGGAAGGGAAGAGTGGAAGTAAGATGGAAGGGAAAGGAGAAGGGAAGTGAGGTGAGAAGGAGGAAGGACGTGAGAAGGGAGGGAAGATGAGAGGAAGGAGGAAGTAGAAGGAGGGAAGGGAAGGGAAGGGAGGAGTGAAGAGGAAATATGATAAAAGGAAATAATAAGGAAATAAATGGAAAAAAAGTTAGTTATGCCGTCAAGTGGATCAATGGGGAGGGTTGTGCCGAGGCTGTTCTGAAGTCACGGCGATAATCATGTTTTTTTTTATTCTATTTATTTATTTATTTTTTCACCATGAGTGTTCTGTTACAACCTTAAGTCAGTGCTGTGTTATGATCACATTCCTTTCTTAACACAAATTGCTAAACTCTATATAGTTAGCCTTCCTCTCGCCATGCATAACACTAACAATAAATAACATAATAATAATAATAATAATAATAATAATAATAATAATAATAATAATAATAATAATAATAATAATAATAATAATAATAATAATAATAATAATAATAGTAATAATAATAATAATAGGTCGAATAAATCTTCACTCCACGCTTACTCATAACCCAATAATAATAATAATAATAATAATAATAATAATAATAATAATAATAATAATAATAATAATAATAATAATAATGATAATAATAATAATAATAATAATAATAATAATAATAATAATAATAATAATAATAATAATAATAATAATAATAATAATAATTGTCTATGCTGTTTGAGAGCACACCGTTATTAACAAAAATGCTAATAACACCTATAATAACAATAATAATAATAATAATAATAATAATAATAATAATAATAATAATAATAATAATAATAATAATAATAATAATAATAATAATAATAATAATAATGATGATGATGATGATGATGGTGATGATGTCTATTTTAAGATAAGTGTGTGTGTGTGTGTGTGTGTGTGTGTGTGTGTGTGTGTTTCCTCCAGACACGGTCACGGTAATGGCCGCCGCTGTTCACATCAAAGTCTTGTCTTAATGAAGTGTCGTTGTCTGCCGCTGACACACAAAGGCCCTTCATCTTTAGGCTTAAGGAAAGGTTCATTCATCCTTACCTCTTGACTAAGTAAACTATAAGCTACGACTTGATGAGAGAACTAAGATTACATTTAAGTACATGCACACACTAGCGGGAGTGTAGAACGTCAGCTTTTGTATCAGGAAGATATTTGAAACGAACTAGATAAAGTGGAACCTTTCAAAACAGTGAGTAGAGTTGCCTTTTCCAAGTGCTGTGTGGTGGGGGCATTGCTCGGGGTGTAAGTGGTGAGGGCATTGCTCGGGGTGTAAGTCTTGAGCATAACACTTGTTGGCCACACTGTCCATGTCCGTAACTGGCTGAGGTGTGGAACTGTTCCTGATGACATGTCCTTAACCTCCGCGCCTGGTGCTGTGCCGCACTGCTTCCCCTACCACACCACACCTTGGTCAGACCACCTCCGTTAGCTTGTCCGCCTTCTGTAAATACACCTTTGCTTTCCTGTCCTCGGCGCTGTGAATGTGGTGGTGATGGTGGTGTGGGTGGTGGTGCCGTGGTGCAGCCCGAGCCAGAGGACGCGTGGGGGGACTGGGTCACTTTCTCGCCCTCGCAGATCACCGCCCACGACGACGCCTTGTTCAGGGTAAGGAGGGCACGCGCGACACGGGAACCTGTGAGATGGTTTCCGTGTGCACGCTCAGCATGGGAGGCATCGCTACCTTTGTGCTACTCACGTACTTGACTGTAAAAAGACATTGATTGACGTATTTGCAAGTCCGTTATAACTAGCCGCTGCAGCGTGGCGAGGTGGGGGTGTCTCCCAGCCACGCTCCTCCACGCTGCACGCACCGCATTGCAAGTGTAAAGTCTGCAGTGACGTGATTGGCACAGGTACACAGTTTTTAGTGGCTTCGTATTTCACCAATAGCTTGAGTACTTCACCGATTGGTTCATTTTACGTTTCGTCAGTATTTTCAGTTGCCATGTCTGACTAGCCTGGCCCAGCGACCGTACTGACAACAGCCTCAAAGCGACGAGGCGGGTTTTGATCTGTCGTGGTGGCGGAGCGTCTCAGAGCATCTCAACGCGAGTGTTTCCCCCGGCCAGTGACCTAAAATAAAGTACCGCCCAGCTGTCAACATAACCCAGGGGTGTAGAAACCCATTCATAGGAGCCTCAAGAGTGTTCAAGCCCGCGCCGCACAGGGACCACCACACAGCTTCCTCGCGCCACATCGGACATCTGAGTGTCTCGTGGCCAGGTATGAACAGCTAGCACACAAGGCTCCACGCGTCCCTTTACCGCATTGTCGGCCCCGAAGACTGTGGCGTGGTATCCTTAGCCTCCGAGGAAACACGCAATGCTGAGACACGTTCATGCTTCCCTAATGCATATAGTAAAGAGGGACACGTAATGTATCTGCGTTCCTATTTATATCAGTGCAGGACTCACGAGCTGGAAGTCAACTTGTCCTGACGGTCGCCTCTTTGTCGTGTTCCGAGTCTTCGTTGTCCAGCGAAATTTATTGTTACTAAATATTGACGTTGTTGTGGCCAGTGAGTGCCCTGTTTTCTGCTGGACTTTCTGTAACTGCAACGTTTGTTATTAGATATACATGTGAAAGGTGATACAATCCTAATAATTAGCTCACCAGCGCCACTGCAGCCAAGCTTTTCTCGTTAATGGAAGCGGTAAAGGCTGAATAATCGTTCTCAATCGTAAACGGTTAGTCTGCGGTTGTTCAACGACCATGTATAACGACGGGCTGATAAATCTGACAAGGAAGAAAAAGAAGAAGAAGAAGAAGAAGATGAGAAAAAAGGTCTGCGGGTGTTCATCAACGTGTATACCGCCTTACTAACCTGTCACAGCCACCTTTAGTACTGATAATGGTTGTATAGACGAGTGGCGGCGCTGTTTACTAATAATGGTTGTATAGACGAGTGGCGGCGCTGTTTACTAATAATGGTTACGTAGACGAGTGGCGGCGCTGTTTACTAATAATGGTTACGTAGACGAGTGGCGGCGCTGTTTACTAATAATGGTTACGTAGACGAGTGGCGGCGCTGTTTACTAATAATGGTTACGTAGACGAGTGGCGGCGCTGTTTACTAATAATGGTTACGTAGACGAGTGGCGGCGCTGTTTACTAATAATGGTTACGTAGACGAGTGGCGGCGCTGTTTACTAATAATGGTTGTATAGACGAGTGGCGGCGCTGTTTACTAATAATGGTTGTATAGACGAGTGGCGGCGCTGTTTACTAATAATGGTTACGTAGACGAGTGGCGGCGCTGTTTACTAATAATGGTTACGTAGACGAGTGGCGGGGCTGTTTACTAATAATGGTTACGTAGACGAGTGGCGGCGCTGTTTACTAATAATGGTTGTATAGACGAGTGGCGGCGCTGTTTACTAATAATGGTTACGTAGACGAGTGGCGGCGCTGTTTACTAATAATGGTTACGTAGACGAGTGGCGGCGCTGTTTACTAATAATGGTTACGTAGACGAGTGGCGGCGCTGTTTACTAATAATGGTTACGTAGACGAGTGGCGGCGCTGTTTACTAATAATGGTTACGTAGACGAGTGGCAGCGCTGTTTACTAATAATGGTTACGCAGACGAGTGGCGGCGCTGTTTACTAATAATGGTTACGTAGACGAGTGGCGGCGCTGTTTACTAATAATGGTTACGTAGACGAGTGGCGGCGCTGTTTACTAATAATGGTTACGTAGACGAGTGGCGGCGCTGTTTACTAATAATGGTTACGTAGACGAGTGGCGGCGCTGTTTATTAATAATGGTTACGTAGACGAGTGGCGGCGCTGTTTACTAATAATGGTTGTATAGACGAGTGGCGGCGCTGTTTACTAATAATGGTTACGTAGACGAGTGGCGGCGCTGTTTATTAATAATGGTTACGTAGACGAGTGGCGGCGCTGTTTACTAATAATGGTTACGTAGACGAGTGGCGGCGCTGTTTATTAATAATGGTTACGTAGACGAGTGGCGGCGCTGTTTACTAATAATGGTTACGTAGACGAGTGGCGGCGCTGTTCACCCCGCGGGGCGCACCACACCGGCGGCGGCAGAGGACCCGTGTCAGTGTCATCGTCGGCATGGTTCGGTTCCCTGTGGTGTCACGTCGGCGCATGCAGGCGGTGCACGCGTCGAGTTGTAAGTGTGTCTAGATGTACTTTTGTTTTACTTTTATGATTTGGTTCCGCGTCTCCGTCACTGGCTGTGTCCAGAGGGCATGTTGAACCCCCTTGTGACTGTTTTGTTTCATAGCAGGACACGGAGCAGGTGTTCTCTGGGACGGACGCCTCCTGATGTCCTAGAAGATGTTCCCCTGACAGCTTGTGCTGCACGCATTGTGTTATAATATTTATGTTCTGTTCTGTGTTAGCCCGGGAACACGAGCCACGGGGCAGGACACACACACGCCCCCTGAGGCCGTCTGTGCATGTGCGGGGCGTTGTCGTGGCTCAGTGTTCCGTTCATCCTTCTGTTCCGTGTAGTCTTGGGGAGCATGGTGACAGTATCTTGTTGTTCGTACTGCAGTAGACGTAATGACTTCGTTTTCTGGAATGTGTATGTTAGCATTAACTCAATAACATCACTAACATGTTTATCTGTAAGTCGTTTCAAACTCCACTCATTAAACCTCTCTCTGGGAAAGGAGACTTAAAATTTATGATCACATATAAAACCTATTTACTTCTTAAAATACTTGGGGGTTTGATCCTATATCTGCATGTTTTTGACGTCCATACAAAGCCGTGAGATACATTCCTTTAGGGGAGGTTGACTTAAATGATCACCAACACTCGAGCAACGTTCCCCTATAACACATCGGTTGTCCCAAGGTAGTGCAAGCAGACGGAGCATTGCCTTCACGGGCCTTGTAGCCACGTGGACCTCCCTGCTCGGTGCCGCCTCTCAGTACCTTCCCCTATTCCCCTGAAGGTGTTCGCCAGAGATGCGGACGTGGGCATGAACGGTGACCTGGACTACAGCATCAGGACCGGCAAGGGCAAGAAGGGCCGCTTCAAGATCCACCCGAAGACTGGCCAAGTGTACAGCAACAAGGCCTTTTCCCCGAGCAAGACCTTCGATTTGATGGTGAGTGCTGACATGCCTTTTTTTACAGCTAAAGAAACAGCTCAAGGGCAACAGAAAAAGGTATAAAAAAGCCCGCTAATCGCTGTTCCTACAGAGACAAAAGTGATGAGCGGCCAAAAGAGGAGAGGTGTCTTGATACGCTCCTCTTGAAAGAATTCAAGTCAGAGGCAGGAGGAAATATAGACGAAGGAAGGCTGTTCCAGAGTTTACCAGTGTAAGGGATGAAAGAATAAAGAAGCTGGTTAACTCTTGCATAAGGGATTTGGGCAGTAGAATATTCGTGTAAAAATTGATCCCATGATAAGGTTGCTTCCCCTTACCTTAGCTATGATAACAGTAATTGGCTGAGACAAGTTAAATCCCCCTAGAAAACAGTATACCCCAAACTGTTCCCCATATTCCCGAACATTTCGGGGCTCAGGTCGGTGTTTTGAGAAGTTTCCGCCGCTCACACCAACCATTTCCAAAGGCCGAAGAGAAGGTTCATCGGGTTGTAATGAGTGTGTTTAGTTCCATAGTACAGATGATGGGTCAGACTACCACCAGGCTCATAAAACTACCCCTGGAAATGACCAAAACTCCTGCGAAAGCCTTGTCAAATACATGTGTCAGGTCGCCGGAATATGTAAGAATATGGCCCTCCCTGAGTTACACACCCACATTTGATAAGGATTTTGTAGAGGTTGTTGCTGGTATTCCCACGGGTAGTTTTATGAGCCTAGTGATAGTTTGACAAGGCTTCTGCACCATGAACCAAAAGCCAACTCATTAGAACCCAATTAATCTCCTTTTCGGCTCTTGGAAATACTTGTGAGAACTGAAATCGTGTGAGAATACTGACGTGAATATGTTTGTCTCACTCACACACCTTCCCTTCCTCCTATTCCTCCCCTTCAGAGCCTGGAAATACTTGTTGTGAGAGATAGAATCGCCCGGGAATATCTGACGTGAATCTGTTTGTCTCACTCACACACCTCCCCTTCCTCTTCCCCGTCAGATCCTGGAAACACTTGTGAGAGATTGCATCGCCTGAAAATACGGATGGAATTTGTTTATTTCTTCCCCGTCAGATCCTGGAAATATTGGTTGTGAGATCTGAAATCGCCTCAGAATACGGACCTGAATTTCCTTGCCTCCCTCACACGCCTCCTCTTCCTCCTCCTCCTCCTCCCCGTCAGAGCCTGGAAATACTTGTGAGATCTGAAATCGTGTGAGAGTATACGGACGAGAACTCCCCTGCCTCCCTAACACCTCCCCCTCCCCTTCCTCTTCCCCCTTAGAGCCTGGAAACACTTGTGAGAGATTGTATCGCCTGAAAATACGGATGGAATTTGTTTATTTCTTCCCCGTCAGATCCTGGAAATACTTGTGTGAGAGCTGAAATCGTGTGAGAGTATACGGACGAGAACTTGCTTGCCTCCCTAACACCTCCCCCTCCTCTTCATCTTCCCCCTTAGAGCCTGGAAATACTTGTGAGAGATTGCATCGCCTGAAAATACGGGTGGAATTTTGTTTATTTCTTCCCCGTCTGAGCCTGGAAATACTTGTTGTTAAAGTTGAAATCGTGTGAGAGTGCTGACGACAACTTGCTTGGCTCCCTAACACCTCCTCTTCCTCCTCCTCCTCAGATCCAGGTGAAGGACAACGGGGCGCCGCAGCTGACGGCCACCACGCGGGTCCTCGTGCGTGTGATGGACGTGCCCGAGGAGTCTCCCAACCCGCCGGTCCTGCAGCCGCCGCCCCCCGCCCACGTGATGGAGACGGACGCGCCGGGCCACCTGGTGTCCTTCATCAACGCTCAGGACCCGGATAACGACACCTTGTGGTACTACATCACAGGTGAGGGACATATAGGGTCGCATTCTTAACCCGGTAGCAGCGACGGGCCAAATTTGTGCCATGATATAAACCCCCAAAACAGACGATACATAATCTGATCACAAATGCATTGATATATATTATGAAATGGTTTGTGTGAGGGGTGATTTTTTCTCATTTTTCTCGCTTGGAAGGACCATTAAGAAACATGATCCCCGCTGCTACCGGGTTAAACATTTCGGAGCCCAAGCCTATCTACTTGACAAGACTTTCGTAGGAGTTGTGGGCATTTCCAGGGGTAGTGTTATGACCCTGGTGTTATGTTGACCCTTCTGTAACTTGATCTTAAAAAAACGCTCATTAGAACCCGACTGATCTCCTTTTTGGCCCTTGGAAATTGTTGATGTGAGAACCGAAAGCGTCAAACAATACCGGTCGGAGGCCCTTGATGACTTTTCTGCATTCCTATTTATACGGAGATGTGCACCGCCGCCACTCGCAGCTATTGCCTGTGCTCCCAACTGTACCTTTAGTCACCGCTTTTCCTCGTCTTGGTAGCCGGTGACGTGACGAGTACAGGAACAGTGACCAGACTAACTGTTTACACTGGTCACAGAATGGCTGACTTTTTTTTGTTTTTTTGTTAGATCAGTATTTTTTTAAAGGGAAATACCTTAGAAGAGTGACATTTAGTTCTAGGTTATGATTTTCTCACTTTGTTTCCTTTGATAACGTGTTTTCTCTAATGGCCTGAATAACTTTTTTTTTTCGCCTTTTTTTTTTTTTTTTTTCGCTACAGAATGGCGACCTTAAGTTTTGGGTTGTATGAGTGATTTGAGGGAAAGACAATACCTACTAAATAAGAGTTACCTAATCACGTTTATTTCAAGGATGTGATTTGCTCGCTTCATTTCCTCAGCTAAAGTGTTTTCTACCGGTCAGAGTAACTTCTTTTCACGCTACAGACTGGCTACCTCAGTCAAGTTTTGGGTGTATCGGTGACTGGGGGGAAATTTTTACCTAGGACATGTCTCGCTCGCTTTCTTTTCTTTGCTAACGTATTTTTCTACCGGTCAGAGTAACCGTTTTTCACGCTACGAAATGGCTACCTCAGTCAAGTTTTGGGTGTGTCAGTAAGTGGGGAAATTTTTACCTAGAACATGTCTCGCTCGCTTTGTTTTCTTTGCTAACGTATTTTTCTACCGGTCAGAGTAACCGTTTTTCACGCTACAGAATGGCTACCTCAGTCAAGTTTTGGGTGTGTCAGTAAGTGGGGAAAAAGTATACCTAGGACACGTCTCGCTCGCTTTGTTTTCTTTGCTAACGTATTTTTCTACAGGCCAGAGTAACCGTTTTTCACGCTACGGAATGGCTACCTCAGTCAAGTTTTGGGTGTATCAGTAACTGGGGGAAATAATACCTAGGACATGTCTCGCTCGCTTCTTTGCTAACGTATTTTTCTAGCGGTCAGAGTAACCGTTTTTCACGCTACAGAATGGAGAACTCAGTCAAGTTTTGGAGTGAATCAGTAATTTTGGGGAAGAATAATACGTAGGATATGTTTCTCTGGCTTTGTTTTCTTTGTTAACGTGTTTTCTACCGATCAGAGTAACTGTTTTTTACGCTACAGGATGGCGAACTCAGTCAAGTTTTGGGATGAATCCGTAATTTTTGAGGAAGAATTATACCTAGGATGTGTTTCGCTCGCTTACTTTCCTTTGCTAACGTAATTTTCTAGCTGTCAGAGTAACTGTTTTTTCACGCTACAGAATGGCGAACTCAAGTTTTGGATTGAATCATTAATTTGGGGGAAGAATAACACCAGGGATATGTTTTGCTCGCTTCATTTCCTTTGCTAACGTGTTTTCTACTGGTCAGAATATCCGTTCATACGCAACAGAATGGCTAACTCATCTTTGGGGGTTGAATCAGTAAATTGGGAGAGGAAAATAATGCCTTAGAGTTAGTAACGTATATCTCTATGGTGATCTGTTTTGTTTGCTTCGTTTCCTTCGATTACGGTTGTGTCCCGTCTCCTGGGATCTGTTCCCTTCTCCTATAATTCCTTCCCCTTCTGTCTCTCCGGCATATGACCACAGATGTTGCGCCGACTAAACGAAACTTTCCAACTTTTCCTTCGATTACACGTTTTTCTACCGGTCAACATAACTTTTTGCCTTACAGAATGACGAACTAAGTCAGGTTTTGGGGCGAATCAGTAATTTGGGATAAGTTTTGCTCGCTTCATTTCCTTTTTCTTGTGGGCAGAGTAACTTTTTTTTTACGCTACAGAATCAGTAATTTGGGATAAGTTTTGCTCGCTTCATTTCCTTTTTCTCGTGGGCAGAGTAACTTTTTTTTTACGCTACAGAATCAGTAATTTGGGATAAGTTTTGCTCGCTTCATTTCCTTTTTCTCGTGGGCAGAGTAACTTTTTTTTTACGCTACAGAATCAGTAATTTGGGGAAAAACAATACCCAGGATATATTTTGCTCGCCTCATTTCCTTTGCTAACGTATCTTTCTCGTGGGCAGATTAACCTTTTTTTTACGATTCAGAATGGCGAACTCAATCAAGTTTTGGGAATATCAGAACTGGGGGAAAATAATAGCTAGGATATGTGTCGCTCGCCTCATTTCCTTTGCTAACGTATCTTTCCCGTGGGCAGAGTAAGATTTTTTTACGCTACAGAATGGCGAACTCAGTCAAGTTTTGGGACTATCAGAACTGGGGGGAAAATAATAGCTAGGATATGTGTTGCTCGCTTCATTTCCTTTGCTGACGTATCTTTTTCGTGGGCAGATTAACTTTTTTTTCTTTACGCTACAGAATGGCGAACTCAGTCGAGTTTTGGGAATATCAGAACTGGGGGGAAAGTAATACCTAGGATCTGTTCTGCTCGCTTCATTTCCTTTGCTAACGTATCTTTCTCGTAGGCAGATTAACTTTTTTTTCTTTTTACGCTACAGAATGGCGAACTCAGTCAAGTTTTGAGTATATCAGAACTGGGGGGAAAATAATACCTAGGATATATTTTGCTCGCCCCATTTTCTTTGTTAATGTATCTTTCTCATGGTCAGAGGGTGACGAGAGCGGCCGGTTCAGCATGGCCGTGGACTCTGGCCTGGTGAGCCTGGCGCGCCGCCTGGACCACGAGGAGCAGCACCACTACGCCCTCACCGTCACGGCCACAGACGGCGTCCACACCGCCGCCACCAAGGTGAGAGTGCGAGAGAGAGAGAGAGAGAGAGAGAGAGAGAGAGAGAGAGAGAGAGAGAGAGAGAGAGAGAGGAGTGAGTGAGGACGAGGAGTGAGAGAGAGAGAGAGAGAGAGAGAGAGAGAGAGAGAGAGAGAGAGAGAGAGAGAGAGAGAGAGAGAGAGAGAGAGAGAGAGAGAGGTGGTGAGAGAGAGAGAGAGAGAGAGAGAGAGAGAGAGAGAGAGAGAGAGAGAGAGAGAGAGAGAGAGAGTGTGTGTGAGTGAGTGAGTGAGTGAGTGAGTGAGTGAGAGAGAGAGAGGGTGTTTATTTAATTATGTGAGCATCATTTTTGTTTATATAATTCTCTCTCTCTCTCTCTCTCAATAAGATACTCGCTAACTGTTAACTCTTGCCCCACCGTGTTGTATTCCATTGTTCCAGCGTCGGTATTTACGGCACAGAGCACACAAACAACGTGACTCACTCCCGCCCGTAAACTTTTATTTTTATGCCGTCAAAATTATAGTCTCATGATGTCATCGGCCGGCGAGCTGAATGCGGTGGGGCCTCTCTCTCCCTCTCTCTCTGTTTCCCCCGGCGCTGTAAAACACTGAATTTAAAGTACAATATTTTTCATGGCAGCTAATATTGTTTGTAAATTGTTAAAGCACTTTGTGACATATGCAGATTCGGGGGCGACGGTTGCTCTTTTGTTTTTCGAAAGCGACACAAAGGCAAAATGCACTGCCCAGCCTGCGGTGAACTGCGATTAACGACGAAGTGTTGCGTTTTTGCCTTAAAGACTAACTCTCCCTCCAAACTGAGTTGTGATGTATAGGGGCTTGTACCCTAACCAGCATGCCTCCAAGGTTGGCATTATCAGACGCTTCCGCTTCTCACATCAGCAATTTCCAAAGGCCAAAAGGGAGAGTAGTCGGGTTCTAATGAGTGTTCTTTTAAGCTCAATTAAGGTACAGAGGAAGGGTCAGACTACCACCAGCCACCGTGCGTCCAAGGTTGGTGTTCTCAGTCGCTTCCGCTTCTCACATCAGCATTTCCAAAGGCCAAAAGGGAGAGTAATCGGGTTCTAATGAATGTTCTTTTAGGTTCATGTTACAGAGGAAGGGTCAGACTACCACCAGGGTCACAAAACTACCCCTGGATATGCTCAAAACTCCCTTGTCAAATATGTGAGCTTTGGTGCCATAATATTTAAGAGATCAGTTGTGTTCTAATAAGTGTTTTTAGGTTCATGATACAAAGGAAGGACCAAACTATCACCAGGGTCATTCCGCTTCGATCCTGTGGCGGTGTTTTAGCTCGAAGGTCTTGTGATACTTTACCTTTATGACCCGCGAATATGTCCTCCAAGTCACGGGCTGGCGCGGTGTTCTCCCCACGGAGCGATATGTCTCGATGGTGAGTAGTGTGTTTACCCTAAGTCTATATACACCTAGTCAAGTCATACGCAGGTTTGTGGGAGGAGACACGGCCGAGGCGTGGTTTATGCGTGACACTGCTTAGAGCCAAACTACTAAAGGTTTCAGGGGCCGTGTTCGCAAATAAACTTTAACAAAGCGTCGGACAAGGATGTTATTTTGGCAGTGGATGTTTGAGACCCCGACCTAATGGGCAAAATTATGATTTCGTGTCACATGTGGTTAATGAAGCACTTATAAGAGTAAATTTAGGGTAAACTTGGCTAAAAGTTAAAGGAACTGTGAGCGAGGCTAGCCCCGCCAACGACAAAGGTGTTGTTGGGTAGTTGGGTGGGGATGATTGTGTGAGGAAGGAAAGGTTGGGTATGGGGGAGGTTGGTGAACCAACAAGGGATGAAACCAGAAACTACTGCTCGCTTACATACATGCAGCATGTACTACCAAGAGTCACATTTTCCATGCAACGGATAAGTAATTTCCTTCGAGTAAAACTTTCTCCCCAACTGATAGTCCATATATGGAACATCCATATTTACAGTAGATTAAATATTGCTACGGTGTGTGTGTGTGTGTGTGTGTGTGTGTGTGTGTGTGAAGCAGTAAGACATAATTACTGGTTGGATGGATGATTACTCATACGTCAGAGCTAAACGTCACATCGACGTCACGAGAAGATGAGCGGGGCGGGGCTAGACTCGCTCACAGTTCCTTTAACTTTTAGCCAAGTTTACCCTAAATTTACTCTTATAAGTGCTTCATTATCCACATGTGACACCAAATCATATTTTTGCCCATTAGGTCGGGGTCTCAAACATCCACTGCCAATATAACATCCTTGTCTGACGCTTTGTTAAAGTTTTATTTGCGAAAAACAGGAGAACACGGCCCCTGAAACCGTTAGTAGAGAATGTAGAAACAGGGATTTAGAGAAAACTAAGAAAGGCGGACTAATTTAAATCAATCACTTCATCATGCCCTCCCTCACACCCCACACCGCCGTTTGTAGGCAATGGAATTACAGTCACGCAATAGCACAATAAAAAGACATATTTTTTCGTCAGTGGCTTGCCTGAACGCGCTGTGAAAGGAGGCGAGAATGTACATCCAGAGTGCACATACGGCCCCAACTTTAGTCACCCCTGAACTGACGTTTTTTTTTTTTTTTTTTAGCTCCAAGTGACGTCATCCCGCTGCTCCGCCCCAAAACCGCCTCCTGCGCGTACCGGTCGCAGTTTTGAAGCAGAGTGACTTGACTTGGTATATATAGACTTAGTGTTTACTGATGAGCGGAGGGGAGCGCGGGCCGGGCCGTTGCATCGTAAAGCGGACTAATACCGCTTTGCTGCCTCACGCTACTGGCGGCGGTATTCTCAGACGCTTCAGCCTCACATCAGTCACTGCCAAAGGCCGAAAGGGAATTTCATCTGGCTCCAATGAGTGTTTTTAGGGTCATGGTGCAGAGGAAGGGTCAAACTACCACCAGGGACATAAAACTACGGAGGGAAATGCTCACAACTCCTACGAAAGCCTTGTCAAATGTATGTGCTTAGGCGCCGAAATTTCTAAGTATATATGGCCAAGGGTTCATGTACTCAGACGCTTTCGCCTTCACCTCACTCATTTCCAAACGCCGAAAAGGAGATTTATATTGTTCGAATGAGTGCTTTTTTAGGCTCATTTCATTATACAGAGGAAGGGCTCAAACTACCACCAGGGACATAAAACTACGGAGGGAAATGCTCACAACTCCAACGAAAGCCTTGTCAATTTTGTGTGCTTAGGCGTCGAAATTTTTAAGTATAGGGCCCAGGGTCGATGTACTCAGAAGCTTCCGCCTTCACATCAGTCATTTTCCAAGGCCGAAAAGGAGATTTATATTGTTCTAATGAGTTTCTTTTTAGGCTCATGGTGCAGAGGAAGGGTTAACCCGTCCGCTGCGACTGGCACGGAATTGGACTTCACTGGTTGCCTGGTAACATACACTCCCAGGTCTTTCTCTGCCTCTGTGGTGGATAGTGGAGTGTTTCCCATGTGGTATTGGTGTGCTGGATATCCTCTCCCAATGTGCAGGACTTTACATTTTTCTTCATTGAATTGTAGCAGCGACTTTTTGTTCCATTCCTGTAGCTTGGTGAGGTCTTCTGGTAGGTTAACCGCAGTCAAAGGGTTAAACTCCCACCGGTTCATAAAAGTATCCTTTCAAATGCTCAAACTACCACCAGGTTCATAAAAGTACCCCTGGAAATGCCCGCAGCTCCTCCGAAAACCTTGCCTGATACATGTGCTGGGTCGCCGGAATGTTTAAGAGTAAGGCCTCAGTGATGTTCGTGACTGAAAGCGTCGCCAACCTTGAGTGATATCGAAAAAGTGACTTATTGATCCGTAGGTTTCTTCATATTATCCCGAGGGTGCAGTATTTGATGGTAACGGTGGTGTTTTGTTTGTTTGTTTGTTTGTTTACAGCAAGGGAGGCAGCTCAAGGGCAAAACAAAAAAGCAACAAAAAAAGCCCGCTAGGCGCTGCTCCAACAAGACGAGGCTGAGTAAGAGGCCAAAAGAGAGGTCAAAACGTGTGGAAGAGTTTCATCGCATCAAACACTCATCAGCCGCCTGTCAGATGAGCCAAATAATTATAAGCTGCGGATGACCAAGACTGTGGCTGCCATAGTTTGTACGCCTCGTTACGCTCGCATTGTGCTACCTCAAGTGTTGTTTGATTCTCTCTCTCTCTCTCTCTCTCTCTCTCTCTCTCTCTCTCTCTCTCTCTCTCTCTCTCTCTCTCTCTCTCTCTCTCTCTCTCTCTCTCTCTCTCTCTCTCTCTCTCTCTCTCTCTCTCTATATATATATATATATATATATATATATATATATATATAGTTATAGTTATCTCTCCAACATTCCTTTCCACACAACACACCCTTCCCGTCAGCTGTCCGTCATCTCCCCCTTGGCTAACGTAACCACTTGGTGCCTCCCTCGCCGCAGCTCGTGGTGGAGGTGATGGACGCCAATGATCACCGGCCGGTGTTCAGCGCCAGAACCTACGAGGGTGCCGTGAGCGAGGACGTGGCGCCGGGGTCCACCGTGGTCACCCTGCAGTGCCGAGACAGGGACCAGTCACCCACGGCGTCCTCCGCGGTGTACTTCACGCTGCACCACGCCCAGGCCTTGGCGTCCCAGGGCCTCTTCACCGTGGACTCGTTCACTGGTGACCTCATCGTGGCCGAGCCCCTGGACAGGTCAGACGAGCAGCTGGCGTGTCAAGCTGCAAGAAACAAAGATGAATAGTCTTGCTGTCTGAGTATACTGAATGCAGTTACTGAACATGTGATAACCTTGAGGCTCATCTCCACGTAGGGAGGTGTCCAGCGTCCACGAGCTGACCGTGAGCTGCAGGGACCGCGGCCGACAGGAGAACGCAGACTTTGCCCGCGTGTCCGTGACGGTGGAGGACGCCAACGACCACGAGCCCGTCTTCCTGGAGCCCATGATCATCGCCAAGGTGAGTACACTGTGCCTGCGGCGGCTCGTGCACCGCCGCCTCAACCAACACCAGTTACCTGACCTGTGAAATATCGCCGGAGTTGAAGAATACTTTTCGTAAGTATTATAGGAAGTTAATTAAAGCAACTACATCACTATTATACACAGAAAACGTATAAATAGGCGATTCATATCTAATCCAGAGAAAAAAGTTTGTACATGACGAACGTTCCATCATAATATTTGTACACTGGAACAATCTGATGAACTAAAGTCAAATGTATAGTTATTGTATGACGAGTCTCGTCCCGGCGCGTGCCTCACCGTGCCGTGGGGTGCGGGTCCATAAACAGCCGTTGTCAATAGTCGTGTTTCACCTCCCGCCCAAATAACACAAGTCCAGCAAACAGAGGCCGCGCCAGGGGATGTATCGTTGCTCTCCCTTTGGACCGAATCCTCCAGACTTACGACGCTCCTCTGGCCAGAACCGAACAATGATGACTGTAGTGTGTGTGTGTCTGTGTGTGTGTGTGTGTGTGTGTGTGTGTGTGTGTGTGTGTGTGTGTGTGTGTGTGTCAGAGAGAGAGAGAGAGAGAGAGAGAGAGAGAGAGAGAGAGAGACCCTAAATCGGTACCTTTCAGCTCCTTTCGAGACCTTTAAAAACGTAACCCATCTTCTTTTCTGAGTCATAACAACGAGTCAATATCCCGGCGGCTTAAATCACGGGAAACTGCGGGAAACAAATAAGGGTTTAACCTCCCAAAGTTCGGCGGCGGGGAAAGGGGATTTGCAACGCCGCTTAACTCCCTTGTAAACTTCACGAGCTGGCGGGGAAAAAGGACGAGGCGAGAGGCGGCCTTAAACAGCGGGGCGGCCTGAGAGGAGTAGCCATAAAGTTAGGAGCACGGTAAGAATAGCCATAAAAGTAGCGGCGAAAGACGGAGGAGCGGCAGGGCGGGGAGGAGGAGAGATCAAAGGCAGGAGCTTGAAATGGGCGCTTCAGACGAACACTCTCTTACCCTACGAGGCTGAAAGGGGTGTGAGATGCAGTCCCGACAACCTACACGTACGGGGACGCTCCATAAAGGCGTGAACGAGGCTCTTTGGGGGGTAAAGGAGAAGAGGAAAAGAGTAGGAGGAGAAGGAGGAGGTGGAAGAGGCACGTGAGATAGTTAGTGACGTTAAATTAGTGGACGTTTACGGAGCGATTAACTTCGTATAAATTGTTTAGTCCGTGATGAAAATACGTCAGAAAGAACGATGTGTTATGATGTGCTTTGGGCGTGATTTGCCTGTAATGGTAAGGAAGGAGAGTTTTATTATTATTATTATTATTATTATTATTATTATTATTATTATTATTATTATTATTATTATTATTATTATTATTATTCCACCGAGTGACATGAAGGGACTGAGACTGGCAGGATGTCACCAACCACCGAATCCAGTTATATACGAAAGGATAACAGGAGAGATGGTGTGGAAGAAGGCCCTCCAGACTCGTGGCAGCGCGGGGCCCTCAGGACTTGATGCACGGGGTTGGCGAAGCTTGCTGAGCAGCGCCAACTTTGGCAATGCAGCTGGTGACTTGCGCAACACCATTGCAGCACTGGCAAGAAAACTCGCCTCCTCCAGCTGCCACTATGTGGACGGCTGGACGCCCTAACTGCATGCCGCCTCATTCCCCTGGACAAGAGGCCGGGATGCAGGCCTATAGGAGTCGGAGAAGTCCTGTGGCGCATCGTAGACAAATGCATCATGGCTGTCGTCAAAGAAGATGTGAGAATGGCAGCAGGGAACCTCCAAGTTTGTGCGGAGCAGCAGGCAGGAGGAGAAGCAGCCGTCCATGCCATGCGGGAGATATTTGACCACGTGGAGTGCGAAGCAGTGCTTCTTGTTGACGCCAAAAATGCCTTCAACACAATAAATAGAAAGACTATGATACACAACATTAAAACCAAGTGCCCTAGCTTAGCTATGTATGTCGAAAATACTTATACACACCCGACCGACTTATACATAAAAAGCCACAGTGGAAAAGTGAGTGTTAAAATCATCTGAGGGAACAACACAAGGTGACCCAATAGCCATGGCTATGTACGCCCTGGGCCTATCAGTCCTCCAAAATGAAATCGCGTTCGCAGTAACACGGGTGAAACAGGTGGCTTATGCGGATGACCTCTCAGGTGCTGGTAAAATCTCAGACTTAAAAGGGTGGTGGGACACTATGAACACCGCCGGTCCTGAGATAGGATACATCCCTAACGCCACCAAGGCTGTCCTTATTGTCAAACCTAAACATTATGACCATGCCGCAGAAACCTTTAGAGGAAGTGGCGTCATTGTGACAAAAGACGGACAACGACACTTAGGTGCAGTGATCGGGACAGAGGTATATAAGAAGGAGTACGTAGGTGACAAAGTAGCTGAATGGGTGAAGGAAATAGAAGCTTTGTCTGCCATTGCCAAGACTGAGCCACACGCTGCCTATTCAGCGTACACCCACGGCATCCAACATCGGTGGACGTTCCTGATGCGCACCATCCCCGGCATCAGTCCACTCCTCCGACCACTGGAAAATGCCGTCAAGAATGTATTCTTGCCGGCGCTGGTGAAATCTCATGCTTTGGGGGAGGAGGAGAGGGATATGCTAGCACTTCCCCCAAGACTGGGTGGGATGGGGATCACTAACGCTGAGAAGCTGGCTGATAAGGAGAACCAAACTCCATCAGCCTTACCAGGTCACTCATCAACAGGATCATCGCTCAGGAGGCAGAGGGCGAGATAGACCAAACAGAAATAAGAGATATTAAAAGAAAAATCTCAGAAGAAAGGCAACAGGCCCAAAAAGACGAGCTGGACCGTCTTACACACCACCTGTCCACAGAAATGGGTAGAAAAATACACACAGCACAGGAGGCAGGCGCCTCTAACTGGCTAACGTCATTACCAATCAGAGCAAAGGGCTTCAGCCTCAACAAACAAGAATTTGTCGACGCCATTGCTCTGAGATATGGCTGGCCGATTGAGGGACTGCCTGATCTCTGTGCATGTGGATCACCAAATGATGTCACCCACACCATGACATTTAAAAAAGGAGGCTTCGTCTGTATTCGACACGATGAAGTGAGGGATCTGACAGCCAGCATGCTCGGGGAGGTATGCCAAGACGTCACTACCGAGCCGGCACTGCTTCCCCTGGACGGCGAATACCTTCGGTACAGGACGGCCAATACCTCACAGGAGGCACGGGTTGATGTAAGTACCCGCGGATTCTGGGTGCGCGGACAGCGGGCGTTCATGGACATCCGCATATTCGACCCGATGGCTGCCTGTCACCGTGAGCTGCCCCTGCAAGCCGCCCACCACAGGAACGAGCAGGAGAAGACAAGGGCATACAGTGAAAGAATCCAACATGTGGATAAGAACATAAGAACATAAGAACGCAGGAGTCTACAACAGGCCGGTAGGCCTGTACGAGGCAGCTCCTTTGACCCTAAGCTCCCGTGTATCTAACCCCACCTAATATCGCTGTCCATGAATTTATCTAGTCTATTTTTGAATGTGACAATTGTATTGGCACTCACCACATGACTGCTAAGCCTATTCCACTCATCCACCACCCTGTTAGTAAACCAATTTTTGCCTATGTCCCTGTTGAATCTGAATTTATCAGGGCAGCTTCACCCCCCTCGTCTTCACCACATCCGGCGGGATGAGTCCCAGGGCCCAATGCTTCTACGCACGCCTCGCGGAACTAATCTCAGAAAAGAAGCATCAGCTAAGGAGCCACGTTGTCACCTGGATGAGGTGTCGCCTCTCGTTCTCCCTGCTCAGGTCGGCCATCCTATGTCTCAGGGGCACCAGACACTCTTGCCCAAAAGCCACCAACATCTCCAATATGGACTATGAAGCCACAGTGGTGGAGAGTGACATTAGGGTGGGTCGGGAGTGACTTGAGTAGGGAAGGAAAGGGGGATCTGGACGTAATAGATGATAGGTGATTTAGTGCTAGGTAGTATTAGTGATATGGTTGGATGCCACAGTCATTAGCGAACAGAGTTGGGGCTAATGACCTCCAAGCTATGGAGCCCTCCATGATTATGTGTCGGGAAAATAAACATGGGTGGAGGTATCATTTATGTAGTAGTAGTAGTAGTAGTAGTAGTAGTAGTAGTAGTAGTAGTACTATAGTGCGTTCAGTTGAAGCTTGCACCTGGAGCCTAGCGAAGGTTTGTAAGCTGCTCTGTGATTGGCTGCCGCTCCTCTCACTCACTTATCATTGACTCACTCTTTGATGCGACACACCTCTGTATTATTTGCTCTAACTCGTCTCATATGCAAGATCAGTCGTTTTGGTTGGTACCATTACACTCAGCAATGATTGTAGATCTCACATATGTTTGTCAATTCTCTGTAAACCAAAAATTAAAGAAATTACGGAGTGGTGAAGTGAAAGATGGAGTCATAAATGTTTATGCCCCATTTTATTCTTCGCTGATTATTTCATGGAACTGCTAAACTACAGTTTATGAAAATGGAAACATCTGATGGGGAAAGTTATCCTGAACGCGATGGTGTTGTCATATTTTAGATAAAGTGGAAATGAAGGGAGTTCGGCAGCTTTTTATAACAAGATGTAGCTGTGTCTCGGCAGCAGGGCGCTTATTAATTTATTAATTTATTGAGACTCCCCTAACCTGGTTTGGTAAGCCGATCACTGATGATGGCATGTGAAGCTGGTCGCTGATTGGATAGTGGCATGAGGCAGGCTGCCTCTCGCCTAGCCAAGAACGCTGGACTTGACACACTAAAAGTTTTACTTGTATACTCAGTAGTTAATTTATTTCGCATAGTACTTATTTGTTACTCTCACCACTGAACAATAGAATGATAGTGGATTAGGTTCATTATGAAAGGCATCAGCATTTGACTAAAAACATACGAGATAATGCGAGTAAAAGTGAAATACTGGGTTGTAAATGCTTATACCACTTTTCATTCTGTGTTAGTTATGTCATGGAATTAAAAAGCTTATGTTAATATAAACCGTGTCATGTGATAGAAAACCAACCAAAACGACTGATCTTGCATATGAGATGAGTTAGAGCAAATAATACAGAGGTGTGTCGCATCAAAGAGTGAGTCAATGATAAGTGAGTGAGAGGAGCGGCAGCCAATCACAGAGCAGCTTACAAACCTTCGCTAGGCTCCAGGTGCAAGCTTCAACTGAACGCACTATAGTAGTATTAGTAGTAGTAGTAGTAGCAGCATTAGTAGTAGTAGTAGTAGTAGTAGTAGTAGTAGTAGCAGTAGTAGCAGCTTATTCACCTTACACACCACCCCCTCGCCTGTCCCTCCGCCTCTGCCCCTCACTGGTCGCCGCTTCCTTGCCCCAGGTGAGCGTGGGGGCCGCGGCGGGCACGGCGGTGGTGCGGGTGATGGCGCTGGACCACGACAAGGGCGACAACGGCAGGATATCCTACTCCATCTTCGAGGGTGAGTGTGGGCGGGTGAGTGAGAGTGAGGCGGCCATCAAGACTCCTCTTCTCCCAGACTTGACCTCTCTTTTGGCCTCTCGTTCTTTTTTTATTTTGCCGGAGCAGCGTTTAGCGGCCTTTTTGTTGCCGATTTTGTTTTTGTTGCTGATTTTGATTTTTTGTTGCTGATTTTGTTTTTTGTTGCTGATTTTGTTTTTGTTGCTGATTTTGTTTTTGTTGCTGATTTTTTTTTTCTGATTTTGTTTTTGTTGCTGATTTTGTTTTTTGTTGCTGATTTTTTTTTTTGTTGATGATTTAGTTTTTTGTTGCTTTTTTTGTTTTTTTGTTGCTGATTTTGATTTTTTGTTGCTGATTTTGTTTTTTGTTGCTGATTTTGTTTTTTGTTGCTGATTTTGTTTTTTGTTGCTGATTTTGTTTTTTGTTGCTGATTTTGTTTTTTGTTGCTGATTTTGTTTTTTGTTGCTGATTTTGTTTTTTGTTGCTGATTTTGTTTTTGCTATGATTTTTTTTTGTTGCTGATTTTGTTTTTTGTTGCTGATTTTGTTTTTTGTTGCTGATTTTGTTTTTGTTGCTGATTTTGTTTTTTGTTGCTGATTTTGTTTTTTGTTGCTGATTTTGTTTTTTAGCCCTGAGCTGCCTCCCTTGCCGTGAAAAAAAAAACCGGCAGGATATCGTACTTCATCTTAAGGGTGAGCTTTTCAAGAGACTGACAGGCGTTCATTCTAACCCATAATACAGAACAGCGGCAGGATATCGTACTTCATCTTAGGGGTAAGCTTTTCAAGAGACTGACAGGCGTTCATTCTAACCCATAATACAGAACAGCGGCAGGATATCGTACCTTTGGGCGTTCCACTAGGCGTTCATTCTAACCCATAAATACAGAAAAATGACACGATATCGTACCTTTGAGCGTTCCTCTGGGCGTTTATTCTAACCCTTAAGTGCAGAACAGCGGCAGGATATCGTACCCCATCTCCGAGGGTGACTAACAAAAGGATATTTATCACTTTACGTCTTCATGGTGTTCTGCGAGTTGAAAATGACCTTCATACGTTACCTTAGAGGTGCTGAGAATATCCAACCCAAGGAATTATTTTCGCATCACTATTTTTTGAGATACTAGGCCATATTACATGTCAAACCCGAGAGGTTTCGGGTCCCTACAGAGTTATTCATCCCGAGCTTTGTAGGGACCCGAAACTTCTCGGATTGGACTTGTAGTACGGCCCCTAAACCGACCTTTGTAGGGACCCGAAACTTCTCGGATTTGACTTGTAATGCGGGCCACTGTTTGATGGAATTAGGCCTCTTTCACACGAGGCCACCGGTGGCCGTCACCGGTGACCGCCACTGGTTACCCCAGTGTGAAAGGTCCGGGTAACTGCAACCAACCAGTGACCACCATCGACCCTACATCTCCCTCCCACCATTCCTTGCTGTTCCTCCTTCCCTTCCTTCCCCTTCACACCTATCCCTCTACACGCGGTGGCTGAGTATATGCCATAGCTCAACTCATAGACGAGCTAGCCAGTTTTGCTTGACACCATCAGACTCAGCACTGACTGTAGAATCAAGATGTAATTTAAAAACTCGACAAAACAAATAAGAAAATGGCAGAGCTGGGCGCGTTACTGGATATCGGGTAGTCCGGTACCGCTCCTCCGCACCTCGAAACACATATAGTCCGTACCTGTACTTCCGCGCCTAAAATTTTTTCACTCGTTCCGGTACCGCACCTCCGGTACCGTACCCAAAACTATTAAAGCGCGCCTGAAAAATCTAGTCCGTACCTTAAAAAAAAGAAATACAAGGCTACAGCAGCATTATTATTATTATTATTATTATTATTACCATTATTTTTGTTATCATTATTGTCATTTTAACGCATAGAATCTCCACCACCTGAAGTAAAGTAACTACTTTTACACTCATCATAATTATCATACCTCAGTACACATAAAAATTCCGGTTAATATCATTCAAAAGAGGAACGACCGAAGTATTACTGCAGAGCGCGGACTGTTTGTCGTTTTCATTTTTTATCCTTGAAAACCCTCAGGTGCGGAGGTACGGACTTTACTGCCGTTCCGCACCTGTTACTTCCGCACTTTTGAAAACTTTCGCACTTCGGACCTCCGCACCTCGTTTAAGGTCCGCAGGTCCGGAGGAGCGGAGGTGACAGAGGTACGGAAGTGCCCAGCTCTGAACATGAGTTGAACCGTTTATAGCAACATGTCACTCGCCCCAACCATCCTGGCGCGCGCGACACTCATTTTTTTAACATCATCATACAGGGTGTCTCGAGCGTCGTGATGGTTGGGGCGAGAGAAATGTTGCTATAAATAACTCTGTGTTTTCAATACGTAGAGCTTTAACTGCATTCTGATCACACTATCGTGTTCACGAGAAATTTTCCTACGTCATGTAATAATATATTTCTGCAGTCAATGAACAACTGTTGAAAACAGTGAGTATAAGTAAAACATGTTATTAAAATTTTTTAACATCTTCACGGTTCAACTCATCGTAATACCATTTTCGAATTTGTTTTGTCGAGTTTTTAAAATACATCTTGATTCTACAGTCAGTGCTGAGTCTGATGGTGTCAACGAAAACTGGCTAGCTCGTCTATGAGTTGAGCTATGGCATATAATAAAGAAACATGTCTCACTCGAGCATGCAAGATGTGGTCCGACATGAGTGTTAGCGGGAGGGCGGAGCAGCCAATCAGCTGCAAGCTTACTAACCTGCCTAGGCGCCAGGAATCTAGCTTAAGTGAACAGACTATAGTACCGGTTGAATTCCCAATGCCGGCGCTTATAGTGACACGCTCGCCCGCCATGCTTGGCTGTGGAGTTGTGGGCCTGGCTGTGCGAGTCGCTGCATGTCCGTCTTCCCGCCATTTTGTCCTGCCTTGTTTCCATCCTCCCGCCCGCCTCCAGTATTTTATTAACTTATCTCTTAGATAATTCTTCATGTCCGATTCTTTTTTTAAAGGTTTGCTAATATATATACTGTTATTGTTATTAAACTATGAGTCCATCCATAATAACTATATATGCTTATTTCTTTATCGAAAAGAATAATATTTACTTCATTCAGGGAGAGAGAGAGAGAGAGAGAGAGAGAGAGAGAGAGAGAGAGAGAGAGAGAGAGAGAGAGAGAGAGAGAGAGAGAGAGAGAGAGAATATCCATATCACCGAGATATCCACTCAGGCACTCCGTCTCAGCCTCTCACTCGTGTGAGGAAGAAATGAGGGGCATCATGAGCGACTGGTCTGTATCGGTACCGGTACCGAGCAGTCTGGTACCGGTACCGTACCGTATAGCTGGTACCGTTAGTACCGGTACTGGTACCGGTACCTGCCCACCCCTATTGAGAACTTGAGAGGAGTCTGCTTGTGGCCGTGGAGAGGGAGAGTGCCCGTGTAGTATCTCGATTTTTTGGGTTAATATGGCTTTGTGTGTGGTAGATGGGCGCAGCAATCACTTCAGGAAGGACAATAGTTTATATGGATCCCCTTGTGAGCTTGAAGATAGATGGAATAGTGGCGTAACCTCTGCAGAAGTTATTGGTACTCACTGGATGACTCAAGGATGTGTCGGGTAAGTGATGCTCAAGTCTCTGGTATAACAAGTGTTTTTTTTTCCCTCGTTGATCTAACTCGTATGTGATTCAGTTCGTAGGGGGTGAGAGTAAGAATAAGACTACAGTAATAGGCTGTCTGCAATGTCGGCGAAGACTATGCCAAGGGAGTGTGTTCAGCGCGTACGAGTAGGTTTGGGCAGACTGAAGCTTCGCCGGGAATGAGCACCGCAGTAACGAGCCACCTTGCCTGTTACCTTCTTCTTTTGAGCTGTTCCGCTTTGTATCGCTGCTTAGGTCCTCCTTGGTACTTCTTGACACTTGGGGTTATATTTTAAAACATTTCGTCGCCCAAGTACACATATTTGACAAGGCTTTCGTATGAGTTTAGGACATTTCCAGGGGTAGTTTAATGGCCCTGGTGGCAGTTTGACCCTTCATCTGTACCGTGAACTTTAGAAAACACTCAATAGAACCCAATCGATCCCCTCTTTGACCTTCAGAAATAGTTGATGTAAAAAGCAAAAGTGTCTTATAACACCAACCTTAGATACTTCCCGACGCACTCTTGGTTACTTCACTGCGTACACTTATATGCTTCACCCTGCACTGAGCTCTATTTTTCTGGCCACTTTGCTTCCGCTGCGGGAGGGAGCCCAAACCCGGCGGGGCAGCGTCTCCGGCTAAATGCCCTCCCCACTCTGCGGTGAAGTGCGATTAACGACTAAATGCTGAGTTTTTGTATTAGAAATTAACTTCCCGCGCATAAAGAGTGCTGATAGGGGCATTTACCCTAACCAGCATGCGTCAAAGGTTGATCTTCTTCGACACTTTCGCCTCATCAACACTATCCAGAAGGGAGATCAGTCTAATTTTAATGAGCAGGGAAGCGTCTGCGGGCCATCGTGTTGAATGGAGCAGGGAACAGGAATGATTGAGTGCCGTTTTGAGTGTAAATGGAATGGTTGATATGCGAGGAAAGAGAGAAAAATTTAGTTGTTTTAAGGAAACCTACATGGAAACGTTGAGAGAATAATGAGTTAAATGGTGAACGAGTGCTTCATATTGGAAGGTACGAATGAGAATGTAGAATGGCGAAGTGTGAATGATGTACTTAAGGTTGTATTCGAGGAAGCTGCGCGGAACAGTTGAAGGATGATTGAGTAGGTATTATGGTAACAGTAAGTGCGTGATAGTGGAAGGTATGGATGAGTGCTGCCGAGACATGTTTGGGTGAGCTGCTCAAGGTAGACAGGTGGTTTGGGTGAGCGGGTGAGGAAGAGCGATGTACTGATTCTGAAGACAGAAACAGGAGCTTGGCTGTTCAGTGTCCTCAGAAGTTCTGCCCACCTCGTGAGCGACAGATTACCAAATGAGTGAAGACATGATGAGGTAGATACTGCTAACCGTAATTGGTCCTATGTGTTTGTTTGTTTCCCTGCACTCGGGGTTATTCGTTGCTTTTCCCTGTCCCTCAGGTAATGCTGGAGGAATCTTCAACATTGACACTGCCCTAGGCGTGATCAGCCTCACCCGAACCCTGGCCGAGGCCCAGCCCCCGGAGTACCTGCTGCTGGTGCGGGCCACGGACCACGCCGCGCAGGCCCGCGCCGCCTCGGTGCCGGTCCGGGTCATGGTGACCGCCTCGCAGAGCTCGCCGCCCTCCTGGCAGGGCAATAAGCCGCACGTGGAGGAGGTCGGGGAGTGGGTGGCGGTGGGCACGGCCCTGGCGCGCGTCACGGCGTCCTCACCGTCGGCCCTCCACTACTCGCTGACGGGCGGGAATGAACACAGCGCCTTCGTCATCAGCCCCGCCTCGGGGGTGGTCAGCGTGGCCACGCCCCTGGACTACGAAACCACCTCCTGGTACAACCTGACCATCACGGCCACCAACCTGGTGAGTCCCTGCCCCGCCTGGTACGCGAGGAAAACACTCAACAAATGTTCATTACAAGGAGGATATTCTTTTCAGGGGGAGAAATCACAGGTACTCAGCGATCTAGATCCAGACAGAGTAGTTTGGCCCAGAGAAATGTTTATAGGCCTACACGTCAAGCCATTACCAAAAAAAGGCAATTCATGGTCTGTGAATCTAGAGCATCTAGTCTAGGGAAACTTGACTTCTCATTTCACCACTAATGTCGATATTATCTGAAGCATTTCTGCCACTCCTTATAAACACAGCCTCAGATAAGATATTACCCACATGCTGTCCTGATCTTCAATCAACCGTCACTTCAGCGACTTCGGTAAAGAGCGCTACAGGCAGCACATAAAAAAAGTGGGTTTCAGCGCTGGCGTTCTGCCATGGTGACGCGCCCCCTAACCCTCCCCCAGGCCGGGGTGTCCCGCAGCACGTGGCTGGGCGTGACGGTCCTCGACGAGAACGACTGGTGGCCGGAGTGGGAGCGACTTTCCTACCACGGCAGCGTCCTGCAGACCGCCGGCCGCGGCGCCCCCGTGCTGGCCGCCCACGCCCACGCCCAGGCCAGCCCCAGCCAGCTCACGGTGACCGCCCGGGACCGTGACCAAGGCTACAACGGTAGAGTGACCTACACCATCGTGGAGAAGGACATCACAAAGTTGTTTTCAATCAACCGACACACAGGTGAACGTTTGGGATTGTTTAATTAAAGGCACTCTGCTTAGTGAATACAGGCACGCGGGGAGATAAACGTCCCATTCCCTCACTAATCAACGTTCCTCCTGCAGCCAGGAACATTACCACCCAATTCTGGTTCATGCTGCCTGCCACAGGAAGGGTTCAGCCACACACTGTTTCTTCCCTCACTGCCTCCAAGTGATACTTTGTTTTTACTGTTCATCTAAATTTGCCGAATAAATGGTTCGCCCTTTATGTTGTCCTGCTGCACAGACTTTACTCTTCGTTATTCTTTCCTCCTTTGTTAAGATTACAAAGTATTTTCAGTTTTTCATCCTCTTTATAGCAAATCTCTGTAGCAGTGTGTGTGTGTGTGTGTGTGTGTGTGTGTGTGTGTGTGTGTGTGTGTGTGTGTGTGTGTGTGTCAAAAGTGAGTAAAAGAAAGTAGGAAAACAGCATCAGGCAATATATATATATATATATATATATATATATATATATATATATATATATATATATATATATATATATATATATATATATATATATATATATATATATATATATATATATATATATACACACACACACACACACACACACACACACACACACACACACACACACACACATATACAGGCCGGATGCTGTTTTCCTACATTTTAGACTCACTTTGAGAGGATAATTTTTTTTCTAGACATGTTAGCTGTCCACCACTCCTGAAGACAAGTAACACTAACTGCCTCATCCTCCACACCCTTCAGGAGCTGTGTGGGTGTCTGGCAGCCTGGACACAGTGGCCGGCACCACGGTGAGGCTGAGTGTGTGGGCCACGGACGGGGGCAGCCCCCGGCGGGAGTGTGTGGCGCCCGCCCCAATCTTCATCACAGTGAGGGAGGTGAAGGCTGCCCCAATGGCCTTCCCCAAGACCCACTACTCAGCCGTCCTCTACCTGCCAACCTACCCTGGTGTGAGGGTGTTCTGCCTGGGCCGGGAGGAGCAGCCACGCCACCACGTGGATGTGAATGATATCACCGATATTTCATATTCCATCGCTGCCGGTGACGACAGAGAAAACTTTGTGTTTGACAACGTGAGCAAGTGTGTCAAGGTCCAGGACCAGTACAGCCTCAAGCCTCAGTACAACCTCACCCTCCAGGCCAGCGACGGGGCCGCCTCGTCCACGGCAACAGCAGAGATTATAATTGAAGAAGCTCCGCTGTCTACTCTGGTCTTCACTCAGGACCAGTACTGGGCCAACGTCATTGAGAACTCCACTAAGGAGATGAATGTTGCTGCCCTGGGAGTGAAGGGTCAGCCGCTCAACCATCACGTCCGCTACTCAATTCTCAACCCAAACATTAAATTTGAAATCCACCCGACCGCTGGCGTCATCAAGACCACCGGCAAGTCCTTTGACCGGGAGGCAGAGGACCACTACACGCTGGTGGTGGAAGTGAGTCCGGGGCCAGCGCAGTTATTATGACCTCAGTGTTCTTGTACTGGACTGTTATTACCAAGACTCAGTGCACTATAATATCATCATCTTTTATTTTTTACTAATCATAAACCCTTACCTGGAAATCAGCAAATTTTAAGACTTGCAGCATGGGACCTTAAATAACATGAAACTTGTTTGGCTCAGAGGACATTGATCATTCTCCCCATTCATCTTATGCATTGGCCCTCAGACCTCTGTTGCATCTACTTGTATTTGCTTTTGTCTTACTGCTGTTCATCCTCTTGTGGTTCAGGCGCAGGACATTGAGGGCACAGCAAACGTGGCCCATGTGCTGGTCCACGTGGCGGTGATGGACGTGAATGACAACGAGCCGGTGTTCCTCAACCAGCCCTTCCACGCCCTGGTGTCCACCGTGTCTCCGCGCAGCCACGTGGTCACTAAGGTGAGCATAAGAGCCCAAGCAGATCTTTTTTGTCAGACACATGCCGGGCATAACTTGTGCTCTCCATAAAGTAGTAGGTTCCTCCATGATCAAGCAGTGAACCTTTGCAGTGACTCCCAAAGTTATGTAATTGTTGATTATGAGATGGTCCTATTACCAAGCCCTTTCCCTTGTGTCTCCAGGTGCAGGCAATAGACGCTGACTCTGGGGAGTTCGGAAGTGTCCACATGAGCTGGTGCGAGGCAGCGGTGAGCTCTTCGCCGTGAATAAGAAAACGGGTGAAATTTCCCTGAAGCAGACCCTGATGGCGGCCGACAAGACCTACAGCCTCACCGTTGCTGCCTACGACGGGGGAAAGCCTCCCCTCAGCTCACAGGCCCATGTCCTCATAAGGTGAGTCACACAGCCAGGACCACCTTGCCTTGGGTCAGGCCTGTTAGCCTCAGGGTTGTTCTTGTGTTGAAGATGTTAACCTGCCCGTCACGGATCCCCAGGATGGTGTCTTCTGAAGGGCCAATGTTCACCGCCGCACGGTACGAGGCAGCCGTGCCAGAGAACGCCGCCAAGGGTACGCCCGTTGTAAGGGTGGAGGCCGCCAGCCCTTCCGGGGAGCCCATCATGTACACCATTGTGGCCGGCAACACTGAGGAGCTGTTCGGCCTCGACTATTCCACAGGTGGGGGCACCATGGCAGGCAGCAGCAAGGCCTTTAGTGGCAGTGGCTCACCTTGCCCAGAGCACGCCAGTATTAGTGATGACACATGCCTTGTTGATCTTAGAGTTACACCACCTCTGAAATCTTACTAACACATGAGCTTGAGAGGTGTTTAGGTAAGGTGAGAGGCAGAGGGAGGCCCGGCGTGCCAGCCGTCCAGAGTGAGAACTGTTGGACACTTGCTAACTCTTATAAATCATAGTTGTTCCACCATACCTTGGAGCACTTCATTGTGATTGGCCTTAACATGAGTGTCAATGAGTAGTGCAACCAGTAACACGAGTTTCCCAGCTGCTAATAACTGTGACCTTGCAAAATTATCTGCCACTGACAGAAGCTTTCTTCCTCCTCCATGGGGAAGGGACAAACTTGATTGTTGCTTGTTTTTGTTGTTGTTGTTTTTTGTTTATGTTTTTTTTCATGTGGGGACCGTACTACTGCCACATATTCCAACCTGACCAGCTTAGTTTCTTCATCATCTCTTAGTCTGTGTAGTGAAATGCCAGTCCAGTGTTTTCAGCAGCTCCCAAGGCTGTCTCTCGTTAATGTGCCTTTCAGGTGACAGGGGGCTTCGTGGTGCAGTGGTTAGCACACTCGGCTCACAACCGAGAGAGCTTGGGTTCGATTCCCGGGCGGAGTGGAAAAATTTGGGCGGCTTTTCCGATACCCTACGCCCCTGTCCACCCAGCAGTGAATGGGTACCAGGTATTAATCGGGGGTTGTGTCCCGTCTCCTGGGATCTGTTCCTTTCTCCTATAATTCCTTCCCCTTCTGTCTCTCTCCGGCATATGACCACAGATGTTGCGCCGACTAAACGAAACTTTCCAAACTTTCTTTCAGATGACAAATTATTCCATGCCTTTCTCATCCTCCTTTTTTTTATTGTCAGTTCTCATTGAGTAATCCCATGGCAGCCTTTCAGTACAGTCACCCATTTCCAATAACTTCATTAAATTTCACCGTCTACTCCTGGTTCCTCTGATAAATCCTGTCATGATCACCCTGCGGACTCTTACAATCCTCAGCTTCCATTGATTTTGTGATCTTTGTATCATCGCAAACAGGCTTGTATATCTGCCCACCCCTTCCACCATGTCCTTAACACAATGGGTGCCAGCACTGTGCCCTGGGAAACTCCACTTATTCCTTCCCTCCACCCTGACATATTGTCGTAGATTACTTTCCTCATCTGTCGGTCTCTCAGAAAGTCTTTTGTCTACTCTGCTATTCTCCCTGTCAGTCCTTATATATTCTCCAGCTTTCATATTAGTCTTGTGGTAGTATTTTGTCTAATGCCTCGTCCAGATCTAAGTACACACAAACCACCCAACCCAACTGCCTCCCTCCTGTAACATGTCCGTTACCCTTGCATCTTCCCTTCACCCACCTGCTTGTCCTTACTCATACATCATGAAAAAAAAATGTATCTCTTTGTCATCCCTGAACCTCCGTACTTTGCTTCATGAAAGGTTTATCTGCTTTCCCAGGTGGCAATGCAGTGGATCTTGAATGTAAGTATTTGTTTTATCTTCCCGTTTTGTCCTACTTGTTCAGTGTAAATATTTATGATGAAGCTTTCCTCCCGGGCACTGTGACAGCTCTGAGTCGTGTGCCGGGCCAGGGGCGGAGCACAGGCCTATGTTTAAAGGGCCTGAGGTGGATGGTTGAGGTGGATGGATTTAATTTTTCTTTGTACATAATTTTCAGAAATTACTGCACGAGAAGCCTTATAAAGCATGACCGCGTATTTCTGGAGCAATAGTTAAACACCAATATGTAGATAATTTAAGGAACAGAAAAAAATTGTCATCAGTAGGAGGAAAATTTGATAAATCTTACTAACACATGAGCGTGCCAGCCGTCCAGAGTGAGAACTGTTGGACACTTGCTAACTCTTATAAATCATAGTTGTTCCACCATACCTTGGAGCACTTCATTGTGATTGGCCTTAACATGAGTGTCAATGAGTAGTGCAACCAGTAACACGAGTTTCCCAGCTGCTAATAACTGTGACCTTGCAAAATTATCTGCCACTGACAGAAGCTTTCTTCCTCCTCCATGGGAAAGGGACAAACTTGATTGCTGTTTTTTGTTGTTGTTGTTGTTGTTGTTGTTTTTGTTTATATGTTTATTTTTATGTGGGGACCGTACTACTGCCACATGTTCCAACCTGATCAGCTTAGTTTCTTCATCATCTCTTAGTCTGTGTAGTGAAATGCCAGTCTAGTGTTTTCAGCTGCTCCCAAGGCTGTCTCTCGTTAATGTGTCTTTCAGGTGACAGGGGGCCTCGTGGTGCAGTGGTTAGCACACTCGGCTCACAACCGAGAGAGCTTGGGTTCGATTCCCGGGCAGAATGGAAAAATTTGGGCGGCGTTTCCGATACCCTACGTCCCTGTCCACCCAGCAGTGAATGGGTACCAGGTATTAATCGGGGGTTGTGTCCCGTCTCCTGGGATCTGTTCCTTTCTCCTATAATTCCTTCCCCTTCTGTCTCTCTCCGGCATATGACCGCATGCAGATGTTGCGCCGACTAAACGAAACTTTCCAAACTTTCTTTCAGGTGACAAATTATTCCATGCCTTTCTCCTCCTCCTTTTTTTATTGTCAGTTCTCATTGAGTAATCCCATGGCAGCCTTTCAGTACAGTCACCCATTTCCAATAACTTCATTAAATTTCACCGTCTACTCCTGGTTCCTCTGATAAATCCTGTCATGATCACCCTGCGGACTTTTACAATCCTCAGCTTCCATTGATTTTGTGATCTTTGTATCATCGCAAACAGGCTTGTATATCTGCCCATCCCTTCCACCATGTCCTTAACACAATGGGTGCCAGCACTGTGCCCTGGGAAACTCCACTTATTCCTTTCCTCCACCCTGACATATTGTCGTAGATTACTTTCCTCATCTGTCGGTCTCTCAGAAAGTCTTTTGTCTACTCTGCTATTCTCCCTGTCAGTCCTTATATATTCTCCTGCTTTCATATTAGTCTTGTGGTAGTATTTTGTCTAATGCCTCGTCCAGATCTAAGTACACAAACCACCCAACTGCCTCCTCCTGTAACATGTCCATTACTCTTGCATCTTCCCTTCACCCACCTGCTTGTCCTTACTCATACATCATGAAAAAAAAATGTATCTCTTTGTCATCCCTGAACCTCCGTACTTTGCTTCATGAAAGGTTTGTCTGCTTTCCCAGGTGGCAATGCAGTGGATCTTGAATGTAAGTATTTGTTTTATCTTCCCGTTTTGTCCTACTTGTTCAGTGTAAATATTTATGATGAAGCCTTCCTCCCGGGCACTGTGACAGCTCTGAGTCGTGTGCCGGGCCAGGGGCGGAGCACAGGCTTATGTTTAAAGGGCCTGAGGTGGATGGTTGAGGTGGATGGATTTAATTTTTCTTTGTACATAATTTTCAGAAATTACTGCACGAGAAGCCTTATAAAGCATGACCGCGTATTTCTGGAGTAATAGTTAAACACCAATATGTGGATAATTTAAGGAACAGAAAAAAATTGTCATCAGTAGGAGGAAAATTTGATAATAACCAAATAAAAGGTGAGAGAGAGAGAGATTTACATAGATTTACATAGAAAATCAGACCACACAGACCCCATGGTCCAGACTTGGTGGTCTGTCCTTAAACCTAAGTGATTTTACATTAATCAGAAGACTCCAAAACGTTCCATTTCTACTCTAGTTGATATTAAGTTGAAGGAAGTGACGGTCGAGCTTATTTTTGAAGGAGTCAATCATGTTACACTGGACCACTGACGGTGGAAGCTTATTCCATTCTCGCACTACAACGTTGGTGAAGAAAAATTTGGTGCAGTCTGAATTTACTTGTCTACATCTGAGTTTTACGCCATTGTTCCTCGTGCGCAAAGTGTCATCGATCATAAACAATGTTGATCTGTCTACATTCGTGAAACCATTAAGTATTTTAAAACATTCGATCAGTTTTCCTCGGAGGCGACGTTTCTCATGAGAGAACATGTTAAGGGTAGAAAGCCTTTCTTCGTAGGATTTGTTGCGCAAGGAAGGGATCATTTTCGTTGCCCGACGCTGAACACCTTCTAATTTAGCAATATCCTTTGCATGGTGGGGAGACCAAAACTGTACCGCATATTCCAAGTGGGGTCTGACTAAACTGTTGTAGAGCGGGAGTATTACATCTTTATTCTTGAATACAAAGTTTCTTTTAATGAAGCCCAACATTCTGTTCGCTTTATTTGCTGCATCGATGCATTGCTGTGAGAATTTGAGGTTTGACGCGATTTTGACCCACAAGTCTTTGACGCATTGAACGCTTTTGAGTTTAACGCCGCGCATTTCGTATTCGAACTTCTTATTCCTCATTCCAACTTGAAGGACCTGGCACTTGTCTACGTTAAAGGGCATCTCCCATCTATCCGACCAAGCTGAAATTTTGTGCAAATCCTCTTGGAGGCTTTGCCTGTCTTCGTCAGTGAGAACCGAGTTGCCAATCTTTGTGTCGTCTGCAAATTTACTAATGCGGTTATTGAGTCCAACATCCACGTCGTTGATGTAAATAATGAAGAGCACTGGGCCAAGGACCGAGCCCTGAGGGACGCCACTAGTGACAGGCGCCCACTCTGAGTTAAATCCGTCAATCACTACTCTTTGTTGTTTGTTGCTCAACCAATTCGCGATCCATTGGTTTACTTGACCGTCAATACCTATTTGCTTTAATTTGTAAAGTAATTTATGATGCGGGACTTTATCAAACGCTTTCTGGAAATCAAGATAGACTACGTCCAGTGATTTGGTTAAGTCATAAACAGTGAAGAGGTCGTTATAAAAGGTTAATAGGTTTGATAGGCAGGATCTTTTGTTTCGGAAGCCATGTTGTGAGTCCCCAATCAATGAGTGGCTTTCAAGGTAATTCACAATTTTGTCTCTAATTATGCCCTCAAGTAGCTTACCTTCAACCGAAGTTAGACTAATGGGCCTGTAATTACCTGGTACTTTTTTGTCTCCTTTCTTGAAAATCGGTGTCACGTTAGCCTTTTTCCAATCTGAAGGGACGATGCCTTGTCGCAAGGACATATTGAATACGGTTGTGAGGGAGGAGAGTATTTCGCTCTTTGTTTCTTTCAGCAGAGTTGGATATACTTTGTCAGGTCCAGGACTTTTATTTGTTTTAAGTGAATGGAGAGCTTTAAGGACTTCATCGGTTGTTATTTCAAAATTAGGCAATGCATGCTCGAGATTTACAATAGTACTGGTGTTGGTGGTAGCGAGAGGAAGACTGTTAGTATTAAACACCGAGGAAAAGTAATTGTTTAAGAGGTTTGCAATGTGTTGGCTGTCAGTCACTAGTGCACCGTCGCTGTTTGTTAAAGGTCCTATACCACTTTTGATCGCCTTTCTGTTGTTTATGTAACTGAAGAAAGATTTCGGATTATTTTTACAGTTGGCTGCAATATTTTCTTCGTATCTACGCTTTGCCTGACCTACTAGTCTTTTTACTCGTCGCCTGGCATCATTATAAAGTCTAATGTTTTCGGGTGTGCTTTGGTCTTTCTTTAACCTGTAAAACAATTTTCTCTCATTGACTGATTGTTTAATTTCGCTATTAAACCACGGTGGGCTTTTATTAGTGTTAATTCGCTTCTCGCACAAGGGGACGAATGTGTTCTGCTGAGTGAGTAAGTGATTTTTAAGGCTTAGCCAGGCTTCCTCTACGTTGCCGTCATCTGATAGTTGTATTTCTGTTAGTTTTTGTCGGATTTCTATGAAGTTAGCTCTTTTGAAATTGGGCACCTTTACTTTATTTTCAGTCACTGATGATTGAGCTCTAATGTCGACGCGCACTAATTTATGATCGCAAGAACCGAGGTGTTCTCCTACCGTGACACTACTGACTAGGTTATCTTGGGTCGTTATAACAAGGTCGAGTATATTATTTTGTCGAGTTGGCTCAGAAACCATTTGGCTTAGATAAGAGAGAGAGAGAGAGAGAGAGAGAGAGAGAGAGAGAGAGAGAGAGAGAGAGAGAGAGAGAGAGAGAGAGAGAGAGAGAGAGAGAGAGAGAGAGAGAGAGAGAGAGAGAGAGAGAGAGAGAGAGAGAGAGAGAGAGATTCCTTTCATGCTACACATTTGTGCTTCATCGTTGCCTTGTAATATCAGTGATTATGATTCATTTAGATGCAGTGTGTGTCCTAAACATGCCTGATCATGTTCCTGGTTGATGTGTTCCCGCCATGAAGTGCAAACCCTTGCAATCAGAAACTCCTCAGCTTACCCTGCCTGTGTTTCAGGCAGCCAGACGCTTGTTTGCCGCACAAGCGTTTGCTCCACCCACCCACCTTTTTATATATATATATATATATATATATATATATATATATATATATATATATATATATATATATATATATATATATATATATATATATATATATATATATATATATATATATATATATATATATATATATATATATATATATATATATATATATATATATATATATATATATATATATATATATATATAAAACAAGATGCAGAAATTATAGTTTCCAAGCCCTCCATGTAATGCCTTCTGCCACCAAGTGCCTTGATGCCACCGAACAGTGTGTTATTGACGACTTTGCACATGACTATATATATATATATATATATATATATATATATATATATATATATATATATATATATATATATATATATATATATATATATATATATATATATATATATATATATATATATATATATATATATATATATATATACCTCGGTTTACGAGTTTAATTCGTTCCGGAATATTGTTCACACACCGAAACGCTCGTAAACCAAAACGAATTTCCCCATTGAATTAATGTAAATCCCCTAATGCGTCCCATATCTCAAAAAAATATTTATATAATCATTTTACATGTTATTTTTTAACAGAATTAAGTAATTTTTTTCTAAAAAATAGCGATGATTAATAATATGGAACACAAATCAATGTGTTACGGTTGTTACGGAGACTCCTGCAACCGCTAGCTACGCCCGAGGGGTAGGCTTCGCCCGGGGGTTTAGTAGCCGCAGTCTCCCTATTCTCGAGGCACCGGAACTACGTTCGACCACCCAAAGTCACTTATATTAAGTCAAGTCATACGCAGCTTTGTGGGAGGAGACACGGCAGAGGCGTGGCTTATGCGTGACGCTGCTTGGTGCCAAACCAGAGAATGTAGAATATAGGATTTAGAGAAAACGAAGGAAGGCGGACTAATTTAAATCAAACACTTCAACATCCCCCCCGCCCCCCTCACACCCCACACCACCGTTTGTAGGCATTGGATTTACAGTCACGCATAGCATAATAAAAAGGCATATATTTTCATCAGTGACTTGCCTGAACGCGCGGTGAAAGAAGGCAAACATGCACATCCAAAGTGCATACCCGGCCGCAATTTTAGTCACTCGTGAACTGGCGGGTATTTGGAATCAAGTGACGTCATCCCGCTGCTCCGCCCCAAACCGCCCCTGCGCGTACTGGTCGCAGTTTTGAAGGCAGAGTGACTTGACTTGTTGTAAGTGACTTTGCGACCACCAACGTGAAGCTAACCCGACGTATCGTCCGAGATGGAGTGTGAACGGGAGTCTGTCACGTCCAGGAGAGCATGCAATATGCCGAGGCTCGCCCTCCGTTCCTGTTGCGAGCATAGTAGCCACCGTTCCTGTTTTCTTTGCAGCACCGTGCCTTTTAACCATCTTTCTGGGGGACATTGTTAAAGCACAAAGAACTCACACTGTAGTGCTGAAAACATGACACGAGCGCACGGATGCTATTTCTACAAGTTTACAACGCGGAGTGAGACTAGAGCCGTCATCTGGCGGTCAGGAATTATCCTAGACTAGAGCGCAGACCTCCGTCCTAGGGCTCAATGCATTCAGGCTAAAAATCGGGCCAACAGAGTACTGGGTTTCATCTCAAGGAGCGTAAGCAATAGGAGCGCTAGCTAAAGTCATCCTCAAACTTTACTTAGCACTAGTTAGACCTCATCTCGATTATGCAGTTCAGTTCTGGTCCCCCTACTATAGAATGGATATCAAGATGTTAGAATCTGTTCATAGGAGGATGACAAAGATGATTCAGGGGAAGAGAAACTTGCCTTATGAAGACAGGCTGAAGCATTTAAATCTACACTCTCTAGAAAGGCGAAGGTTGCGAGGAGACTTGATCGAAGTCTATAAATGGATGAAGGGCTTTAATAAAGGGGATGTCAATAGGATTTTGAAAGTAAAAGAGCCAAGGTAGGACGCGTGGCAATGGTTTTAAGTTAGACAAATTCAGATTCAACAAAGACATAGGCAAGAATTGGTTCACTAATAGAGTGGTGGACGAATGGAACAGGCTTGGGAGCCATGTTGTGGGTGCCAATACCATAGATACATTCAAGAAGAGGTTAGATAAAGCCATGGATGGTGAGGTAAGGTGGGGTTGAGTGTACAGGAGCTGCCTTGTATAGGCCAACCGGCCTCTTGCAGACTCCTTACGTTCTTATGTTCTTATGTTCTTATGCACTCTGGATACATTATTGAACCATTAACACTTTGACATGACACTTAATGAATGTCTGCCAGTTTTGTTGATCATAAGTACATGAAGTGGTTGCTGCCTTCTGTTTCCCTGCCTGCCTTGACAACTTATCACTAGAAAACATGTACACAAACATTTCTCATGATGTTCATAAGATGTGTGTGTGTGTGTGTGTGTGTGTGTGTGTGTGTGTGTGTGTGTGTGTGTGTGTGTGTGTGTGTGTGTGTGTGTGTGTGTGTGTGTGTGTGTGTGTGTGTGTGTGTGTGTGTTTGCATTATTCATTATCCCTGTTTAGTCTGAGTATGTTGGCATTTACTGGTCCAGCACTGCTTCCCTCACTGGTCTTAGCACACAAAGGTAATGGTGTCGCCCTGTGTCCAGGCGTCGTCCAGACCACTGCCCTGCTGGACTACGAGGCCTCCGCCAGCCACAACCTGACGGTGCGGGCGCGGGACCCCTTCACCGGGGGCCACACGGACACCCACGTCACAGTCGCAGTCACGGACGTCAATGACAACCCGCCGGAGTTCAGCCGTTCCGTCTTCAAGGGAGACGTGTCGGAGGCTGCATCACCGGGCCACGTGGTGCTGCAGGTAAATTACTTCAGCAAATATTACAGGTTTTTCCACTTTTTTTAATATGAAAATTTGACCATAAACTCTTTTATAAATATTGATTCCCATTCACTGCCTAGTAACATTTCATTGTTAATCAATCAAAAATGGATCTTATGCATAAGTTTGATAAGCTGATCGAAAAATCAAAAGTTTGAATTATTTTTGCATTGTCAAGACACCTTCACCCTCTGCCTTGTACAGGTCTCGGCAAGTGACGTGGACACGGGGCCGGGCGGTTCAGTGCGCTACTCGTGTGTCATGGAGTGTGGCAGCTTTGAGGTGCGTGCCCTGGACGGTGCCGTCACACTCACCAAGGAGCTGGATGCAGAGACTGAGGCTCAACACGTGCTGACTGTGCTGGCCACGGACTCAGGCATACCCCAGCTCTCCTCCACCGCCACAGTGGTTATTGACGGTAAATTACATGTAGACAGTAAACACTTATATAGCCAGACTAGTTGGGCCAAAGGCAAGTTGTATGCATGAAGTTTCCATATGCTTGAGGTACTGAACGTTATGGCTGACAAAGAAGGTATATTCCAGCACCAGCTGGTTTTTAGAGTGGGTTCTCAACCTTGGTATGCATCCAGACAGTAAATTAAGTAATAGAAAAAATATGAATATAGAAAACCACTTTTTTCGATTATAAATATTTGATTAACATCCTGCCAACTCTGGGCAGGACACGCATGTAGGAGGGGGCAGAACAAGTGGACAACAGTAACTACAGTATATCTAGGGTCATATTCTTAAACATTGCAGCACCCAAGCGCTCATGTTTGACTAGGCTTGCATAGGAGTTGTGGTTATTTCCATGGGTAGTTTTATGACCCCGATAATAGTCGACCCTTTTTCTGTACCTCGAACCTGAAAAAACACTCCTAGGAAACCGACTTAGCTCCATTTTGGCCTTTGGAAATAGTTGATGTGAAGGGTGGAAGCCTCAGACCACACCGACCCTATAGTCGTGTTTTGTTAAGCCTGCCCAGATGTTTTCTTTGCCTACAGTTGTGGACTTCAACGACAACCCTCCAGCGTGGCGCCAGGACAGCTACTCCTGCCGCATGTCGGCCGAGGCCCAGCCCGGCCATGTGGTCACCTCGGTGTCTGCCACTGACCCAGACGCTGGTCAGGTCACGCCGCTCAGTTATGCCATTCACTCGGGAGACCGAGACGCCATCTTCAAAATGGATCAGCTGACTGGTAAGGTTCATGTACGCGTACAGATGACTAGACTTAAACCTTCAACAATGGCCATCGTTTATTTAATCAAACCCGGCTCGGTCCGCACAGACGGCCATCATTCATTTAATCAGACTCTTTCGCGCCACTAATTTGAATGTTTAGATCAAATTTGGCGGGTTCTGTGACTTGCCGAGGTGTCTGCCAGCATAATTATCTGACCCTCGTAGATTTGAAATAAGATCATTATTCCTCACTGAGCAGCCCTGGAACCGTAAGATAAGAAAACACTGGGAAACACAGGACAGGATAGAGAGTGAAGATCATTCTGAGTACAAGGATAACAGTGACGAAAACATTGTGAGTAGTGACAGGCAGGCCGTTGCCCGCTCATCGACATACTTGTACTTAATTGCACTATAAGATGTAAATAAATAAAAATAGTGAAAGCATGCAGTAGTGAGAGTGACCTAGAGAGTGATGGTGTAATTTCATTATCTGTGCTGCACTCTAGCCCAGCAAGTGCTCCAGCGTGACTATTACACAACGTATCGCAATTTGGATTTCACCGCTGTCTTCAGGGAGTTAAGACGCTTCATACAATGTGAATAAACAACAACAAAATAGCAGCTGTTTTTACCCGTATCCAGGGACCATTTATTGAAAACAATACCCGTCATTTAAGGGTTAAGGAAGCTTGAAGTTTGGAGGAAAATTTTTTGACATTTTCAGGGATACGTGTTGGAAAGAAAAGCCGTTGTTTTGATGAAGGGTTGAAGGCACGATTGTTTGCTCCTGCAGTGACCAGAGTGGTGCAGGAAGAGGAGATGGAATGTGTTGGCTTGAGAATGGTGAATTTTAACTATTGAAAGGTGGATCTTTTTCCCCAGGTGTGTTGACGGTGACGGCCCCACACAAGCTCAAGGACGTGGCCTCCCTCACCCTGAACCTGTCTGTGAGTGACGGGGTGCACGCGGCCTTCACCGGCCTGCACGTCTCGGGGCTGGCCTCCAACCACCACGCGCCGAGGTAACCTTTTAGTATGGTCTTTGGGTACAAATGCTGTGATGGCCGTGTTTAAGGCTGTGATGGCCGTGTTTAAGGCTGTGATGGCCGTGTTTGAGGCTGTGATGGCCGTGTTTGAGGCTGTGATGGCCGTGTTTAAGGCTGTGATGGCCGTGTTTAAGGCTGTGATGGCCGTGTTTAAGGCTGTGATGGCAGTTTTTGAGGCTGTGATGGCCGTGTTTAAGGCTGTGATGGCCGTGTTTAAGGCTGTGATGGCCGTGTTTAAGGCTGTGATGGCCGTGTTTAAGGCTGTGATGGCCGTGTTTAAGGCTGTGATGGCCGTGTTTAAGGCTGTGATGGCCGTGTTTGAGGCTGTGATGGCCGTGTTTAAGGCTGTGATGGCCGTGTTTAAGGCTGTGATGGCCGTGTTTGAGTGTGATGGCCGTGTTTAAGGCTGTGATGGCCGTGTTTAAGGCTGTGATGGCCGTGTTTAAGGCTGTGATGGCCGTGTTTAAGGCTGTGATGGCCGTGTTTAAGGCTGTGATGGCAGTTTTTGAGGCTGTGATGGCAATTTATGAAGCCGCTAACATTAGCGTCATCTTTTTTACGATATATGAGACAGTCAAAAAGGTCAACCGAAAGTCTTTTATCTTAAGGTTTTCACACCAGTCAGTTGGCATGAAAGCATTGATAAAGGACAGCAAGGGAAATATCACTGTGGCAGAGTCCAAAGAGGTTCAAAACACTCAATTATCTTAACCCCTTGACTGCGGATTTCCTACCAGAAGACATCACTAAGCTACAGGAATGGAACACAAAGTGGCTGCTACAATTCAATGAAGAAAAATGCAAAGTCATGCACCTTGGGAGTGGATATCCAGCATACCAATACTACATGGGAACAATCCACTATCCACCACAGAGGCAGAGAAAGACCTGGGAGTATATGTTACCAGGCTACCCTTGAAGGCCAAATCTGTGCCAATCACAGCAGAGGGGTTAAGGTTATCACACCAGTCAGTCAGCATGAAAATAATTATAAAAGACAGCGAGAGAAATATCAATATGGCATCCTTTAAAGAGTCAAGGCAGACAGTTACCTTTAAGTTTTCACAAGAGCAGTCAACATGAAAACAGTAATAAAAGATAGCAAGGGATATATCTTCTTCTCAGTGTGGCAGATTTTAAGGAGGCCCAAGACAGTCAGCTATATTCAAGTTTTCATATTGTTCTCTCCCATCTCACCTTGTAAGGCACTGATAGGTAGACAGCATGTAGTATAATAAGCAACACCAGCAAAGTCCTCAAGCAGCCCAGTCAGCCACAAACACCCAGACCTTACCTAGGCATTATAGCAGGAAATGAGCACTGTCTTTGGAACATATTACAACATCGCAATGCCTATCATATATCTTACCAAACAGTGCCATACAACCTCACTGTATTTTTATCCTCCTCAGGTTTAATTGCACTCTCTACAAAGCTTACATGGCAGAAAACTCTTCTCAACCTTCTCATCAACCATTGGAACACACTACATTGCACTAGCTACCACACATCCTACCAAGCAGTGCCATACAACCTCACTGTCTGTTTATACTCCTCAGATTTAATCGCACTCTACGAAGCTTACCTGGAGGAAAACTCTTCTCCTCAACCTTCTTATCGACCATTGGAACACACTACACACACATCCTACCAAGCAGTGCCGTACAACCTCAGTGTCCGTATATCCTCCTCAGATTTAATCGCACTCTCTATGAAGACTATATGGAGGAAAACTCTTCTCCTTAACCTTATCATCAACCATTGGAACACACTACATTGCACTAGCTATCATACATCATACAACCTCAGTGTCTGTTTATATTCTTCAGGTTTAATCGCACTCTCTATGAAGACTACATGGAGGAAAACTCTTCTCCTTAACCTTATCATCAACCATTGGAACACACTACATTGCACTAGCTATCATACATCATACAACCTCAGTGTCTGTTTATATTCCTCAGGTTTAATCGCACTCTATATGAAGCTTACGTGGAGGAAAATTCATCTCCTGGCCAGCTAGTCATCAACCTGGTGGCCACGGACCTTGATGCCTGGGACCTGGGCAAGCTGCAGTACACCATCCTGCACCAGACTTCAGAGGGAGCCTTCACCGTGGACAAAGAAGGTAGAGAGAGACATTGGTTGGTATTCTTAGACACTTTCGCTTCTCACATCAACTTTTCTAAAGGTCAAAAAGGGGATCAATCAGGTTCTAATGAGTGTTTCTTTAGGTTCACGGTACAGAAGAAGGGTCAAACTAACACCGGGGTCATAAAACTACCCCTGGAAATGAGCAAAACTCCTACGAAAGCCTTGTCAAATATGTGAACTTGGGAGACAAAATGTTTAGTAATACGGCCCTTTGAATTTGCTTGTACTATACTTTTGAATTTTAGGTTCCTGCAGTAAGAGATTTCATTTGAAGGTTTGATGTATGAATGTTGTTGTTGTTGATAGTATTAGTAGGAGTAGTAAAAGTAGTTGTAGTCATAGTAGTAACTGTAATGGTAGCAATAGAAGGTTAAGGAGATAAAAAAAAAGGATGGAAAACATGCTCTTCAAGTCATATTTTACTGAAGTTTTCCCTGAGACAGCATTACAGTAGCTTGTATATTTAACTACATTTTAAACCTCAAGGAACCACATCACTAGAGCATACAGTTGTGAGGCTTTGAATGAAAGATACCCTAAACTTACCCAAACTTAACAAAACGCCGACGATTACCAAACAGTCACCATATGTCTTGACTCGGAAAAATCACATTTGCATCCTTACTAAAGAAACTTTCTATATAACCTGAAACTGGCATCTCTTTTGGCCATTTTTTACTTCTATCCTTTTTTTAGGAGCAGCGTTTAGCAGGCTTTTTTCTACACTTTTATGCCCCTGAGCTGCTTCCTTTCCTGTAAAAAAAAAAGGGGACCTCATTCTTTGTTAATTTATACCATACAAACTTCACCCCTTCCCAGGCAACCTATACACTGAGACACCTCTGGATCGCGAGTCCCTGCCCATGCACAGCCTCAAGGTGTCTGTGATGGACGAGGGGGGCCGGGCCAGCTTCACGGCGGTGCGTGTGACGGTCCGCGACAAGAACGACAACCCACCAGTCTTCACGTTGCCGGAGTATCAGGCGAACATCAACACTGACTTGGCTCCCAGGACAACCATTCTCAAGGTGGGGAACACTGGGCAGGGAGGAGTTAGGCCCCGTTCACACCGTGGCAACGCTGGGCCATGACAACTCAGCGACTTTTAGGCCCCCATCACACTGTGCCGACTCGGCATCTGACAATCGTTTCTAGACCTCTTTCCGACCATGTGCGACCCTTTCACATCAGCATTTCACACCCAAGACCTTGTGTGCCCTTAGTCGCTGGGTTGTCATGGCCCAGAGTCAGCACAGTGTGAATGGCGCCTTAATCAACTAATTTCCTTTATGGCCTTTGGAAATATTTGTTGAGAGACCCAAAATAGTCTAAGAATGGACTGTATTGGCTATACAGGCAGCGCCACATGTGGCCACTCAACTCCAAGCTGAATTTCCCATAGAGTTCAAGTTATAGACTAGAGTGCGTCTGAGGCTGTCTCAGGGATACACGGCCATGATGCCGCCATCGCCCCCAGCCGATGATTGCACACTCTTCACTCCTACCCGATTTCAGTTTTTCTCCATGTCAAATAGTAGTCAGGAAATCGGGTAGGAGGAAAGTGTGTGCAGTCGTTGGCTTGGAGCGGTGGCGGCACCAAGGCCTTGTATCCTGGAGGCAGCCTCAGACGCACTAATACATAACTTGAGTTCTGTGGAAAGTACTGCTTTGACAGTTCACTGAGTGGCCACGTGTGGCGCTGCCTGTATAGCCAATATGGTCCATACAGGCCTGGCTTTTAGTACCCTTACCTAGCTAGTAATTTCGGTTGTTATGCTGTCTCCATTCTCTGAACAGAACCAGTAGATCTATTTTTTAGTCTGTTATTTATTGGGCCAGTAGTCAGTGAGGCCTTTTCTTTTCTAACCTACTATTCTCTGTAAAGAACCAGTAAGTTTATTATGATTGTAATCTGTTGTTTTTTGGGCCAGCAGGCAATGAGGGTCTTTTTTTTTTTTCTTCCCTGACCTACGTATTCCTTGTAAAAAAACTCGTAAGTGTACTATTTGTTGTCTATTGCCCTGTTCCTTCTTTTATAATGTTTCTCTGGAGGTGATTAGTGTGTCATTTTAGGGCCAGCAAGCAGTGAGGTCTTTTTTTCCTTTTCTAACCTCCATATTCCCTGTAAAAAACTCGTCAGTGTAATATTTTTTGTCTGTTGCCCTGTTGCTTCTTCTCATATAAGAACATAGTCCTCTTACCACTTGATATTGACCTCTCAGCCACCCTTCTCCACTTCTATAGGAGCAGCGATTAGCGGGCCTTTTTTCTACACTTTCTTTTTGTTGCCCTTGAGTTGCTTCCTTTACTGTAGAAAAAACTCCCCTACTTTTATAGTCAGTGTTTAGCCGACTTTTTTTTTAATTTATCTTTTGCCCTTGAGCTACTTCCTTTGCTGTAATAAAAAAATAGAATAACTACAATATTCTGCCCCCCGCTGCACTAAACTCCATTTCACTCTACCATATAATACTGTTTTATGTGAAACTGTACTGTACCTTGATTTGCTGCACTGTGTTTCTCTATGTAGGCATCACAATGGACTGCAATGGAGCCATATTATTAACCCGTCTGCTGCGATTGGCATGGATTTTGCCTTTTGGTACCCTGATAACATATACTCCCAGGTCTTTCTCTGCCTCTGTGGTGGATAGTGGAGTGTTTCCCATGTGGTATTGGTATGCTGGATTTCCCCTCCCATGGTGCATGACTTACATTTTTCTTCATTGAATTGTAGCAGCCACTTTTTGTTCCATTCCTGTAGCTTGGTGAGGTCTTGTAGGAAATCTTCAGTCAAGGTGTTGATTTGTTGCACTATGTTTCTGTATGTATGTATCACAAGGGACTGCAAGCCACCATTTCAGGCTGTATTATTAAACATTTTGGCACCCAAGCTCACATATTTGACAAGGCTTTCATATGGGTTGTGGGGATATCCAGGAGTAGTTTAATGACCCTGGTGGTAGTCTGACCCTTCCTCTGTACCATGAATCTAAAGAAACACCCATGAGAACCTGACTGATCTCCTTTTTGGCCTTTGGAAATCGATGTAAGTGAAGGAATCATCTGAGAATACCAACCTTAGTGTCAGGAAAACTGATCGATGGAACTGTATGGCTGCATTAGGCCCATATTCTCAAGCATTTCTGGGCTTACACACCCATAGGTATTTGGTAAGGCTTTTGTAGAGGTTGTGTTAGTATTTCCATGGGTAGGCCAATGAGTCTAGTTATAGTTTAATTCACAAGGCTTTCGCACCATGACTGAAAAACAATCATGTGAACTCAGCCAATCACCTCCGTGGCCTTGGGAAATATTTGTTGTGAGCCAAAAGGAGGGGAAAGGAAAGAGAAAAAAGGGAAGAGAGGGAGACAGGGAGAAGTAAAGGAAATGTCAAGTAAAGCAAGGCTACAAGGAGGAGAATATAGGAAAGAGGAAGGAGAGAGGGAAGGGGAAAGAGAAGGAAGTGAAAAATAGTTTGAGAATACATGCAGTGGTTTCAGATTACCCTTACCTACTTATAGATCTTGTTTGTTATACCTCCTCCATGCTCACCATCACAGTTAGAGGCCAGTGATGCAGATGGAGTTAACAGTGAAGAATAGTTTGAGAATACGTGCAGTGGTTCCAGATTACCCTTACCCAGCTATAGATCTCATTTGTTATACTTTCTCCATGCTTGCCATCACAGGTCGAGGCCAGTGACGCAGATGAAGGGGCAAACAGTGAAGTGAGATACCGCATGTATGAAGCCAACAGTTCTGAGGCGCTGGAGCTCTTCTCGGTCAACCCCACCACCGGCGAGGTCACCGTGGCACAGACCATCCACAGCCGAGGTAATTCATCCACTTACTCACGGTCACGGGTGAAGAGTCGGAGTTGAGTCACCAGAGTCGAACCTGAGTCTTAATATTTCCCTAACTTGTTCATTTTCCATTTCTATTTTCTCAGTCATCATTTTTCTTTGTAACAGTTTGTATGTCAGTCTTCTGAGTCTTATTATTTCTCTAACGTGTTCATTTTCTATCTCCATTTCCTCTGTGTTATCAGTTTCCTTTGTAACATTTAGTATTTCCTGCTGCCTCAAAACAATTATTCCAACAACCTAAGGACCATATTTTTATACATTTCAGTGCCCAAGCTCACATACTTGACTAGGCTTTCGTAGGATTCCTAGGTGTTTCCATGGATACTAGTGGTAGATTGATGAAGCTTTTATAACTTGGACCTACAAAGCTACTCATTAGAATCCAATTAACCCGTCCGCTGCAATTGGCACGGATTTGGCTTTCACTGGTAGCCTGGTAGCATATACTCCCTGTGGGTAGTAGAGTGTTTGTTTCCCATGTGGTATTGGTATGCTGGATATCCCCTCCCAAGGTGCATGACTTTACATTTTTCTTCATTGAATTGTTGCAGCCACTTTTTGTTCCATTCCTGTAGCTTGGTGATGTCTTCTGGTAGGAAATCTGTAGTCAAAGGGTTAACCTGGTAGCAGCGACGGGACAAATTTCTGGCTTTACCGTGTAGCAGCGATGGGCCAAATTTGTGCCATGATATAAACCCCCCAAAATAGATGATACATAAACTGATCACAAATGCATTGATATATATTATGAAATGGTTTGTGTGAGAGATGATTTTTTCTCAATTTTCTCGCTTAGAGGGACCAATAAGAAACATGATCCCCGCTGCTTCCCGGGTTAATCTTTCTCAGCCTTTGGAAATACCTGATGTGAGAGTCAGAAGTGTATAATACTGATCTGAGGCGCCTTACACTTCCTGCTGTCTGCTAATGCTCTGCCAGGCTGTGTCATCTTCGTGCACAAGTACTACATCTACCTCTCCAAAATTACACATGCTTTCTTTATATTCTTTACTGATGCGGGTCCAGAGTGTGTCTGGGTTAGGATAGTTACTACAGCGAGCATTTTTATATCTTGAGCCGTCTGCTTTACTGTAAAAAAATTGAGCTTGAATGCACAAGTGAGTAGTGGGCTTTCTTTCTTTCTTTTTTTTTTTTTTCTTTTGTTTTTTTTTACCTTGTACTGCTTTCTCTACTGTAAGAAAAAAAAATAGGTCCACAAATAGCAGTAAACTTTCATATTTTTGTACCTTTTTTTTTTTTTTTTTTTCTGTCTCCTTTACTCTAAAAAGTGTGAGTTTGGATGCACAAGTGATTATCGTGTACAGAGAGACTGTTCCATTAGTTCCATAAGTATCAGTGAACTCCCAAATGTTACAGAAAATGAGGTGTACCAGTTTTTCATCCGTGGCGAGGACAGCGGCTCCCCCCAGCACCACTCCGACGTGCCCGTCACCATCTTCCTGCTGCCCCCTCACGAGAACCCCCCGCACTGCGCCAGGAAGTATGCACAGTTCTTCATCAGGGAGGACGCCCCCATCGGTGAGCACCCACAGCTATCAGTAATATGACACACACACACACACACACACACACACACACACACACACACACACACACACACACACACACATAAAAAAATAAGATAAAATTAAAAAGTCACTGGTAAAATGCATATTATTTAAGAAAATACAAGGAAGGAAACAATATGCAGATCACTTGGCACACACACACACACACACACACACACACACACACACACACACACACACACACACACACACACACACACAGGCATTTGATAAGAGACTGATGTGGAAATTAGAAAATAGAGGAGGATTGGGAGAAAAATGACTATGGATGAAAAATTACCTGACAAACAAAGAAATGAGAACCGTGTTGAAAGGTGAGATATCAGAATGGAGAACGGTCACAAGTGACGTTCCACAAGGGTCAGTGTTAGCGAATATTATGTTTTTAATATTTATAGATGATATGCCAGAAAAAGTAAAGAGTTACAAGGGTATGTTTGCAGATGACGCCAAACTGCTTAGAAAAATAAGAGATGAAGATGATGATTGTAATAAACTACAGGAAGATTCCAATGAGATACATGAATGGAGTAAAAAATGGGAAATGAAGTTCAATGAAAAGAATTGTCACACAATGAAAATGGGCAAGAGTAAAAATAGAGCAAGTGGAGTGTGTAGGATGGGAGGGACAATCATCGATACAGTGAAGGAAGAAAAAGACTTAGGAATTATAATACAAGATACACTGACATTTGAGAAGCACATAAATAAGATATTTGGAGAAACATATATACCGTATTTCTCGCCATATAAGACTCACTGACGTATAAGACACCTATAATTTGGCAAGATATATTTGAAAAAAAAAAAAAATAATTTCCCTGAACTTAATGTGTATGCAGTATCACATTTGGCCACCTTACTTACAATTATGACTATGATACCGTATGTTGCTTTGTGCCCATCTCTGTGTTCAAAGTGTTCCACTGTTTGTTGAAGAATTACAGTGCTCTTACCCCGAGCAGCTGTGACTTTGAAATGGTAAACAAAAGGGTTGGTTGGTAAATTCACTCACTGCACAGTGTGCAGGCGGTAACTTTCATTGTGCTACTGAAGGAACTAATCACACGGGGATGCTACGTTCGATGGGCCATCTTGGTCTTGATCTTGACTTTCAGGGACTGTATACCTACTTTCAAGTAGAAATAGATGTTGATTAACCCCTTAATGACGATGATGCCGCTGGCATCATATAGTTCTATCAGACATGGGCAACGAGCATGACGCCAGCGCTGGAGAGTGAGAAGCTTTCCAAAATTTGAAGGGCGCGTGTAACTATAGGTCTCTGTTGATGCTGAGTGACTAACTGGCACCTCTTTTGTTCTTGCGATGTCCCCCACCACCATTCCGTGCAAAAAATAGTCTACAGTTCCTGCCTACACATCATGGCGTCTGTAGATCAATTCTGTTCCCTCAGCCGTCCTTTTTTGGCGGTCTTCTTTTAGTTTCTACTTGTAGTGTGCGTACTGAGCGTAGTCTTGACACCTCCACTGATTTACGTGATGTTCAAGATGGACCAGTATCTAGTTCAAAGGAGTGGGAGCAGAAGTTGTAATTTTTTGGGAATCATGGAATTCCAGCTAAACGGTCTGTCCAAATAATAATCTGATTTCACAGTTGAATTTTACGGATGATTCTTTACAACTTTTATTCAATGCGATTCATTCCAGAATGAATAAACTACAAAAATTTACAAAAAATATTTTTCGAGTTTCACTGCAACTTTGGCTCTCCGTAGGCATTAAATTTCCGGGTCAAAGTGGAATGGAAGTGTTGGATAGAAATGATTTAATCGAGACTGAAGGGAGGAGGCAACTAAGAGGACACAGTAAGAAACTGAGAAAGAGGACTTGTTTGAAAGACCTAAAGAAGTTCAGTGAATACATGGAATGGACTTAGCAAAGACGCTGTTGAAGCAAGCAGTGTCCATAAAATGAAGGAAATTCTGGACAAATATAGAGTGGGAGACAGGACTGACTGAGATTGAGTTCTGGCCATGTATACTACAAATACGTAAATACAAATAGGTAAATACACACACAGACACATTACAGTACTGGGAAATCATACACTCATTTCCTCAGATAACACATACTAGCACACACATCACAATCTGCACCTCATAACATTCTGGCCCCAGCTAGCCACCTTCTGTATGCTCAAAGTCTTGCCTTGTGTTGGCAGGCAATGTGATCACGTCCCTGTGGATGGCGGGGCCACAGTCAGTGCAGTACCTGATCATGGTGGACGAGGGCATGAAGGCAGCCAGTGAGGAGAGGGAGTCTGGGGAGAGTTCAGGGCCCTTCACCGTGACCTCCACTGGCCTGGTGGTGGTGCACAGGGCCCTGGACCATGAGCGGCGACGCACACATCGCATCAGCGTCACCAACCGTACACTGACCACGCCGCCCACGGTGGACTACATGACCATCTCTGTGGTGGTGAGTTTATGGCAGGAAGCAGCAAGTTTTGGTCTCTTGTCTGTATTGTTGATTAGGGTTTGGATTATGGGCTGAAATGAGGGTCAATGAAAGACGTTTTAATATATTGGTCTTGAACTGATTGGGTCTTGCTCTGGCATGACCAACAGGTGATGGATGTGAATGATGGCAGAGTGCATGAAGTTTTGATCTCTTATCCTTATGGTTGATTACGGTTTGGATTTTGGGCTGAAATGACAGTCAAAGAAAGACATTTTAATTTATGGATTTTGAATTGGTTGGGTCTTGTTCTGGAATGACCAACAGGTGATGGACGTGAATGACTGCCCTCCACGCTTCTCTGAGTCCGGCTACACAGCCCTGGTGGCCGAGAACAGCGAGGTGGGCGCCACCGTCACCATCCTCACGGCCGCTGATGACGATGAAGGAAACCATGGCCAGGTAATTGTTGCCTGTGTCTCCATGTTATTTTCAGTCCATGAAAACATTCCCCAGAATAAATTATTAAATGTCTGCTCTGCTCTCTGCTCTTCCCTCCTCAGATCCAGTACAGCCTCGGCCCCGATGAAAGCGCTGTAGTGAAGTCAACTTTCCACATTGATCCACACACTGGGACGCTGACCCTGGCGGCCCCGCTGGACCGCGAGACCATGGCCCAGTACTCCTTCACCGTCACTGCCACTGACGGGGGCCCCAAGCCTCTGTCCACCAGCACAAGAGTCACTGTACTGGTCAAGGACTACAACGACAACCCTCCAGTGTTCACCAAAGACACTTACGTCACTGCTGGTGAGGCACTACAAGGGTTTTGTAGATAAATGATTGACAGGAAATTGATTTTCTCTGTAATATGTCATTGGCTGTGAAGGTTTTATATATCTACATTGACAAATTAGTTTTGTTTGACGCCAGTGCCTGAGGACACCGCCACGGGCACGGCGGTGGTGGAGCTCAGCGTGACGGACGCCGAGGAGTCTGTGGCCGAACTTGACTTTTTCATCACCGGCGGCGACCCTGACGGCCAATTCCTGGTGCACGCCTCAGGGGAGGTGGGTGGGAGGGATGGTGAGACACAACAACAATGGTGACCTGCCAACAACGAAACTGTTCTTTAATGAGAGAGTCACGGTGCTGTGGTCCATATTCCAGGTGTACGTGGCTGGTGAGCTGGACCGGGAGAGGCAGGCCGAGTACACCCTCACCGTCACCGTCACCGACGGGAAGTTTACGGCCAACACGACTGTTACTGTGACAGTCATTGACATCAACGGTTGGTGACAGTATAGTCTTGCCTGAAATGATAATGGATAATGTATGGTAGTAGGTCATGAATTAAGTAAACAGAGTGTCTAGCACTTCTGTGACTCACACTGGTGTGCTTCACGACAGACAACGGTCCGGTGTGCAAGGAGCCAATCTACCGTCGGGAGATCTCTGAGGATGCCACCCCAGGCACCCAGGTGGCCTCTGTTGTGTCCTGGGATGCCGATGAAGGCACTGCTGCCTGGAGCCGCTACATTCTCACCGGGGACAGCGCCCACCACTTCAGTATTGACCAGCTGAATGGCCACGTGGCCACAGCCACCCAGCTGGACAGAGAGGCACGGGACCACTACCACCTCACTGTAAGTATTCACACACACACACACACAAAAAAAAAAAAAAAAAGGGCTATCAGAAAGCTGGAAAGGATACAGAGAATTGCAACTTAAATGGTCTCAGAACTCTCAAATATGATGTATGAAGACAGATTGAAGGAGATGGACTTGACAACACTGGAACAAAGAAGGGAGAGAGATCTGATCATGCTGTAGGCTATAGGTTGGTAAATAAGTTTGATGAGGTGGATAGAGATGATATCTTCTTAACTGCGAGAATGCATGGGCTGATAGGACATAGGGAGAAACTTAATAAAGGAACCTGTTTGAGTGACTTAAAACAAGTATAGTTTTCCACATAGAAGTGTTAACACCTGGAACAGTTTGCAGGGAGAAGTGGTGGAGGCGAACAGTGTCCAACAATTGAAGGGAAGGTTGGATAAATGTAGATATGGAGACGGGACTGTTAGAGCTTAGCTCGGGCCTGGTAGACTACAAATAGGTAAATACACACACACACACACACACACACACACATAGCAAGAAATTGAGAAAGGAGACTTGTTTGAAAGACATAAAGAAGTACAGTTTTCCATACTGAAGTGTGAATATATATATGAAAGGGACTAAACAAAGACATTGTTGAAGCGGGCAGTGTCCAAAAAATGAAGGAAACGTTGGACAAATAAAAGATAGCAAGGGGTATACTTCTTCTCAGTGTGGCAGATTTTAAGGAGGCCCAAGAGAGTCAGCTATATTCAAGTTTTCATATTGTTCTCTCCCATCTCACCTTGTAAGGCACTGATAGGTAGACAGCATGTAGTATAATAAGCAACACCAGCAAAGTCCTCAAGCAGCCCAGTCAGCCACAAACACCCAGACCTTACCTAGGCATTATAGCAGGAAATGAGCACTGTCTTTGGAACATATTACAACATCGCAATGCCTATCATATATCTTACCAAACAGTGCCATACAACCTCACTGTATTTTTATCCTCCTCAGGTTTAATTGCACTCTCTACAAAGCTTACATGGCGGAAAACTCTTCTCAACCTTCTCATCAACCATTGGAATACACTACTTTGCACTAGCTACCACACATCCTACCAAGCAGTGCCATACAACCTCACTGTCTGTTTATACTCCTCAGATTTAATCGCACTCTACGAAGCTTACCTGGAGGAAAACTCTTCTCCTCAACCTTCTTATCGACCATTGGAACACACTACACACACATCCTACCAAGCAGTGCCGTACAACCTCAGTGTCCGTATATCCTCCTCAGATTTAATCGCACTCTCTATGAAGACTATATGGAGGAAAACTCTTCTCCTTAACCTTATCATCAACCATTGGAACACACTACATTGCACTAGCTATCATACATCATACAACCTCAGTGTCTGTTTATATTCTTCAGGTTTAATCGCACTCTCTATGAAGACTACATGGAGGAAAACTCTTCTCCTCAACCTTATCATCAACCATTGGAACACACTACATTGCACTAGCTATCATACATCATACAACCTCAGTGTCTGTTTATATTCCTCAGGTTTAATCGCACTCTATATGAAGCTTACGTGGAGGAAAATTCATCTCCTGGCCAGCTAGTCATCAACCTGGTGGCCACGGACCTTGATGCCTGGGACCTGGGCAAGCTGCAGTACACCATCCTGCACCAGACTTCAGAGGGAGCCTTCACCGTGGACAAAGAAGGTAGAGAGAGACATTGGTTGGTATTCTTAGACAATTTCATTTCTCACATCAACTATTTCCTAAAGGTCAAAGAGGGGATCAATCAGGTTCTAATGAGTGTTTCTTTAGGTTCACGGTACAGAAGAAGAGTCAAACTAACACCGGGTTCTTAAAACTACCCCTGGAAATGTGCAAAACTCCTACGAAAGCCTTGTCAAATATGTGAACTTGGGAGACAAAATGTTTAGTAATACGGCCCTTTGAATTTGCTTGTACTATACTTTTGAATTTTAGGTTCCTGCAGTAAGAGATTTCATTTGAAGGTTTGATGTATGAATGTTGTTGTTGTTGTTGATAGTATTAGTAGGAGTAGTAAAAGTAGTTGTAGTCATAGTAGTAACTGTAATGGTAGCAATAGAAGGTTAAGGAGATAAAAAAAAAGGATGGAAAACATGCTCTTCAAGTCATATTTTACTGAAGTTTTCCCTGAGACAGCATTACAGTAGCTTGTATATTTAACTACATTTTAAACCTCAAGGAACCACATCACTAGAGCATACAGTTGTGAGGCTTTGAATGAAAGATACCCTAAACTTACCCAAACTTAACAAAACGCCGACGATTACCAAACAGTCACCATATGTCTTGACTCGGAAAAATCACATTTGCATCCTTACTAAAGAAACTTTCTATGTAACCTGAAACTGGCATCTCTTTTGGCCATTTTTTACTTCTATCCTTTTTTTAGGAGCAGCGTTTAGCAGGCTTTTTTCTACACTTTTATGCCCCTGAGCTGCTTCCTTTCCTGTAAGAAAAAAAAAAAGGGGACCTCATTCTTTGTTAATTTATACCATACAAACTTCACCCCTTCCCAGGCAACCTATACACTGAGACACCTCTGGATCGCGAGTCCCTGCCCATGCACAGCCTCAAGGTGTCTGTGATGGACGAGGGGGGCCGGGCCAGCTTCACGGCGGTGCGTGTGACGGTCCGCGACAAGAACGACAACCCACCAGTCTTCACGTTGCCGGAGTATCAGGCGAACATCAACACTGACTTGGCTCCCAGGACAACCATTCTCAAGGTGGGGAACACTGGGCAGGGAGGAGTTAGGCCCCGTTCACACCGTGGCAACGCTGGGCCATGACAACTCAGCGACTTTTAGGCCCCCATCACACTGTGCCGACTCGGCATCTGACAATCGTTTCTAGACCTCTTTCCGACCATGTGCGACCCTTTCACATCAGCATTTCACACCCAAGACCTTGTGTGCCCTTAGTCGCTGGGTTGTCATGGCCCAGAGTCAGCACAGTGTGAATGGCGCCTTAATCAACTAATTTCCTTTATGGCCTTTGGAAATATTTGTTGAGAGACCCAAAATAGTCTAAGAATGGACTGTATTGGCTATACAGGCAGCGCCACATGTGGCCACTCAACTCCAAGCTGAATTTCCCATAGAGTTCAAGTTATAGACTAGAGTGCGTCTGAGGCTGTCTCAGGGATACACGGCCATGATGCCGCCATCGCCCCCAGCCGATGATTGCACACTCTTCACTCCTACCCGATTTCAGTTTTTCTCCATGTCAAATAGTAGTCAGGAAATCGGGTAGGAGGAAAGTGTGTGCAGTCGTTGGCTTGGAGCGGTGGCGGCACCAAGGCCTTGTATCCTGGAGGCAGCCTCAGACGCACTAATACATAACTTGAGTTCTATGGAAAGTACTGCTTTGACAGTTCACTGAGTGGCCACGTGTGGCGCTGCCTGTATAGCCAATATGGTCCATACAGGCCTGGCTTTTAGTACCCTTACCTAGCTAGTAATTTCGGTTGTTATGCTGTCTCCATTCTCTGAACAGAACCAGTAGATCTATTTTTTAGTCTGTTATTTATTGGGCCAGTAGTCAGTGAGGCCTTTTCTTTTCTAACCTACTATTCTCTGTAAAGAACCAGTAAGTTTATTATGATTGTAATCTGTTGTTTTTTGGGCCAGCAGGCAATGAGGGTCTTTTTTTTTTTCTTCCCTGACCTACGTATTTTTCGGGACATCTACTTTACTTTGTACCGTGTCTTTTTTCGGGGTATCCATCCTAACTCGATTAGGCTTCGGTGTCCACGCACGCACACCCGTAGAGTGTTCAATGTATTTATTGTTTACCTTTGCAATGTAAATCGTCAACCATTAAAACAAATTCATTCCTAAGTAAAACAAAGTCAGTCCTATTTAATTCTTTTTATTTTATTTGTTTAAAACACTAGAACACAGTGTACCTAACAGATCGTTCATATTCTTCAATTGTTTTCATTTGGGAACACGTAACACAAATATATTTGGACGTACATCACATGTAAAAAATACAGACTTTGGTGGTAACAAATGCAGACTTTGCAGACTTTGGTCATTCTGGAAGTGTGTATAATAAATGCAGACTTTGGTCATTCTGGAAGTGTGCATAGCAGACTTTGGTCATTCTGGAACACGTGACGGACGTCACATTGACATGGGCGTAACAAATGTTGCAAACAAATACATGACATTATATTTAGATATGTACAGGGTGTACCGAATCTGCTACTGTTGCACGAAGGCGTCGGCCCATAATGACGTCTTATGCGTTTAATCGGCGGTGGTGTCGCCGAAGACCCGGTCTGAGTCCTCTTGCAAAGTGCTATTGAGATAGAGTCAGGATTAAAATCAGAATCGCTGTCGTCGTCGTCGTCATCTTCTTCGTCGTCGCCGTCTTCATCTTTGTTTTCGCTGTGATACATCGAGAGATGTCGTGCAGTGCTGCAAGCTTCATCTTCTTTGTTGAACATAAACAAATTTTCATCAGATAGTAACTTTTGTAATTTCGTGTCTTGTTCTATAGTGTCATTATCGTATTCAATAGTCTTGTTGCGTTGAGTTGAGTGGCGTTGAGTTAATCTTCTTCGGTCCGACGAGTCAATATTCGAGTGGCGTTGAGTCAATCTTCTTCGATCCGACGAGTCAATATTCGAGTGGCGTTGAGTTAATCTTCTTCGGTCCGACGAGTCAATATTCGAGTGGCGTTGAGTTAATCTTCTTCGGTCCGACGAGTCAATATTCGAGTGGCGTTGAGTTAATCTTCTTCGGTCCGACGAGTCAATATTCGAGTGGCGTTGAGTTAATCTTCTTCGGTCCGACGAGTCAATATTCGAGTGGCGTTGAGTTAATCTTCTTCGGTCCGACGAGTCAATATTCGAGTGGCGTTGAGTTAATCTTCTTCGGTCCGACGAGTCAATATTCGAGTGGCGTTGAGCTAATCTTCTTCGGTCCGACGAGTCAATATTCGAGTGGCGTTGAGTTAATCTTCTTCGGTCCGACGAGTCAATATTCGAGTGGCGTTGAGTTAATCTTCTTCGGTCCGACGAGTCAATATTCGAGTGGCGTTGAGCTAATCTTCTTCGGTCCGACGAGTATATATTCTTCGAATGTTTTTTAGTGTAGTGGATTCTTTTACGTTTTGCTTTGTTGTTGCTACTCCGAATGACGGAGTTAACGAAGTTTATTTGTTGGACAGATACCAAGCCGCTAAATCTGACATTCCCGACGTGACGTCGAACAAGAGCAACGTGATACGATTCATAACGAAAGACATCGACAGGATGGCGATCTACAAACACGAATCGCTACTGTTTGGTAATAACCTAATCCCTTCCAATAAAAATAATTCTGTTAGAACCATATTACAATCTTTCTGTGACTTCGTCTTGATGGTCAACTGAAGTCTTAGACAGTTATCTTGAAGTCTTAGGGTCGTTGTGTGAATTGATTTCGTATATTGGAACGAATGTGTTATGTACACACCGGTATGTTATACGCCAACCCGAACGAAGAAATTACCTTAAATCAACTATTAAAAGATATTCCTCATAACGAAGATGAAAATAAGAAAATAATAGTTTTGGTCAAAAACATCGAAGAGTTTATGAAGGCATGGAAGGCATCGATCAGCGATGATAACTCTGATAAAAAAAACGATGACAGAACTATATTTCAACGAAGCCGTAGACGCGGTTCAGAATATTTATTTCTCTTTCTCTAGCAACGTTTCCTTTTACAAATCAACGCTGAGGAGTCTCAAAAATTTGAAGGAGTGTGTCAACACTTGTATGCTCATGTTAAAAGTCAACGCAGCAGAGCGGATACCTGCGAGCATACTCTTCTTTTCAAATTACAGCAGCGAGAAGAACGTCTCTCTCTTAGTAAAGAGACGTCGACCTATTTTCGGCGATACTTCACCTTTTCTAAAATTCAAAGAACGTAAAAACGGAGCTAGCCAGGCATGCTTTGCATTTTACTTGTTGAATTTTTCAATGGCGTTGTACGACGTCATCATGATGTTGAAAGAAGGTCAAACCCATCACACACTCTTAACGTCTATAATAGACCGATTAATCGCACCTTTCGGTTACGATTATCAAACCCCGCTCAGGAACTTGCACAGCATGCTCGATTACAGTATAAATCTGATTGTCACTAACAACTTATCTATGTCGACTTGCTTCTGTTTTATTTCCTCGAGTCGATTTTCCAAAGCGTTAAAATTGTTAGTCATCTGATCAACAATGTACGTTCTGGAATCTAAACTGAATGTCCGTGCCTGTTCATACAATTTACTTTGCATTTCTAACACACACGTTTGGATAAACAAATCTCCGATATCGATGAGAGACTGCAACGCGACATCGAACGGAGTGTCGAAGACACGGGGATATTCACCGATGTTTTTTAACATCGGTTTAAGTAATTCGAGTTCTGTGTTGTTGAAATACTTCTTGTTGATTTGCTCTATTTTCCAATTCACGTCATTTTTATACTTAGTCAAAATCGAGGAACAATAATCTTTGAACAGTTCCATGGTTTTCACTCTGTTCAATAGAATTTTCGTTAAGTAGCTTAACATTTTTTTAGACATCAACGACTCAGCATCGGCATTCAATTCAAACGCGGTAACGACAGATTCTAAATCGGACGCGACTACTTGCCAAGTTAATATTTTTGATGATCTTAAATAGCGTTACGCCGAAGACCGTATTTTTATCAACTGTAATTTAGTTTAAAAAGGGGTCTAACTTAGATCGATCCGAATTTATTTTGGATAGAATTTGAGGTGACTCGATAGATACGCCTTGTACGGATACCGTCATGTGCAGCTACATCTTTAATCTGGTAATATTTCGTAAAGAATCCTACCATTCTCCTCCTCTTTTTGTTTTTAAAGTCGACTTTGTAAATCCAAAACACGCACATTTACACACCTGTTCTGCACACAAGACGGAATAAAAAGTAATGTGACCAGCCGGTATTGTTGAAGACCTACAAATAAATTAGGAAAAAGCAAGAGAGCCAAACACCCGAAGAATCACTCTAACACCCGAGGAATCACTCTGCCGTCTGCGACGAATTCTAAATATTTATCTGGTTAAAGTTAATCGACGATGGCAGCTTTGACAATTAGACGAGCCAACAAAAAAGGGCGCCGTCGGAAGACCGAGGGTAAGACAGATGCCACCTGGAAGAAGAGGCGACGCACTAAGCGCCTCAAGCTGAACGATCAGATGATTAAGAAGACGAATAAGAAGAGACTGGGTAAGGCCAGATCAAAACCTTCGACATGCATGAAAAAATCAATCATCAAGCAAATGAAGAAATGTCTCCGTATGAAAGACTGAATGGGAATGTATCGGACAGTAAGAGTAAAATAAAATTATCTTCGGACGACAGGTGATCGACAGTGTCTCGCAAATCGTTCTCTGTGATGCGATGTTCGATTCCATCGAGGATGTTCTTGAATTCCTCTTTGCCTACTTGTCTCGATAACAAGTCTAAAATTGAATTGAAAAAATCCAGTGCGTCAAATGAAAATAATCTTTGCCAAGTTAACGCTAAAATACTTTACTATGTGATTCTAATCAACAACCAAGATAAGAACATTCAGGATGTATTTTACACTACCTTTGCTCACTACACCAGATGTACTAATAACCAATGTAATGCGACCTGCAGTCTGTTCAAACGCATTCTCACACACGTGTACGACAGACACAACTGCCCCATAGCCAAACTGTACAAATACATATTGGAGGAACACATGCGGTCGTGTTTGAATGAAAATTGTCCTAATCCTGCATGTGCTGTGGCGCACAGAGTACGAACCCGTTCCAAAGGAACGTACATAATCGGCGACTTCAAGTTAATCATAATAGATTGCAACAATTACGAAATACGTCGCTTGGACAACAACAATCTCATCGCTTACAAGAGAGCGATTGGTCAGTCATCTTCTCATCACGTCAGTAAAACAGTCTCGTCCGAGGGTCAACTTTAAGTTTGGTGTTGTTGTTGCAAGCTGGAAGAAGAAAGGATGTGACTCACGTGATAAGATGAAATGTCAAGTGTTTATTCTACATGTGTGTGAATGTGTTTATTCTACATGTGTGTGAATGCTGAGATGTGTACTAATTTTTAAGATGTAATTTTTAAGATGTTGAATGTGTACTAAATTTTAAACTTACAGTTGTAAACGAACTCTTCCTGTTGAACCTCTTCCTGTTGTATGTAACTTGTGTGTGTGTATTAAAATGGAACTGTTGTGTGTGAGTGTGTAGTGTATGTAACTTGTGTATGTGTGTGATGGAGGTGTTCTGTACATTATATAAATTGTGTTAACATTAGAAATCAAGTCAACCTAAGACATGTGTGCAGACTCTTATGTTACTCCTAAAATAAAAATGGAACTGAAGTTGTGGCTGAAAAAGTCTCTATGTAATTCGTGTGCGTGTGGACTGAGAATTATGTATCTGTTATTCGTGTGCGTGTATGTTCTGTAGTAGTGTATGTTTGTTTTACTCCTAAAATAAAAATTGACCTGAAGTTGTGGCTGTTTTTAACATGTCACGATGTTCTTTCATATTTTACCAAAGTATTGAGAGACATGAAATTCGAGGTTGTGTATGAATGAATCTACAGTCCATACAACTAACGCTGTCAGAATTTAATTGGTGAACAAAACCACTTTCTAATAGTTTATCTTTCATCGGAGTTAGACTTGACGGGTAAGTTTGAAAGCTCCTCTCTCTCTCAGCAAGCCGTGTTGTGTCCTGAAAGATCGTAGCAATACCTGCTTTGTCTAACACTTTCTGGAGTAAGTTCCTGAGCGGGGTTTGATAATCGTAACCGAAAGGTGCGATTAATCGGTCTATTATAGACGTTAAGAGTGTGTGATGGGTTTGACCTTCTTTCAACATCATGATGACGTCGTTAACGCGATTGAAAAATTCAACAAGTAAAATGCAAAGCATGCCTGGCTAGCTCCGTTTTTACGTTCTTTGAATTTTAGAAAAGGTGAAGTATCGTTCTCCTTCAATCCATATCGAACACTTTGTACTTTGGGAGAGAACAGGAAAGTGATGAACCGCAAGTTACGAATTATAAAATAACTTTCACCGTCAGAGATCACAATGACAACATGAATCATCTTTTCAGCACCAAGGTCCGTTAACTCTAGTTGTGTGTGACATTTGCATGGGTCTCTCTGCGCGCATGCAATTGTAAGTTAAGACTTCCTCCTAGACCAATGTTTTGGCAAGCGTTCCACAAAGGTCGGAGACTACGAGAAGATATAGGTGTTGTGTCAGCAGGTGACGAATCTACCGTACTCTCAAGAAATGTGTCGTGCACCGTACTCTCAAGAAATGTGTCGTGCACCGTACTCAAGAAATGTGTAGTCACCGCGCACCGCTTCGCTGCTTCATGGATGCTGCTGTTCCACGTCTGCGTACTCTGGATCTGTTAAAGTGTTTAATTGTGTTGTTGTTTGCTCACACATATTGCATATTGGTCACGGGGTTAGGAAAGAATGTAACTTTTTAAAAGTTTAATAAAATTACATGTAACTTGTACAACATCTGCGTAGATGAAGTTTAACAATATAATATATGCGTAGATGTTTTGTTATTAACTACCCCTGAAACTATGTACGTCACAAGGTAAAGAATGTGTGTGTCAATTAAATGTATTGTTAAATTAAACAATATTTGCATAGATGTTTTGTGTTTCTATTAACCTTTGTAATCTAGCTGATGCAAATCACGAATATGTCTACGGATGTAACACGTTTGGTGTAATTCACAAATAAATCCATGGAGATAACACAGACGGATCTCTAAGTTGTATAACGTCCTGATGCTTTTGGATAAGGTCCTGATTCAATGTTTCGGTCTTTTTCATCTCTTCTTGAAAGTCCTTCAATTCTGTTATCAATTGTGTTGATCTTTTTTTCTCTGCGATCAGATCGTTAATTTCTTGGGTCAGCCGTGCAATCTCTGCTGTTTGGGTTTCGGTATTTTGGTTAGACTCCTCGATATTTTTCCTGTTTTCATTAATTTGGTCTTTTAACCGGTTGATTTCGGAATCTTTGTCAATCACGGTTCTCGCAATCTTATTCAATTCTTCGTTAGAGCTTGATAACGTCAGGTTAGTTACTTGCAATGCATTTGCACGTGCGGTTTCAGCTGCTAGTATTTCCTGGGAGGATTTGTTCTCTGTGGTCATATCCTCAATTTGTTTGTTCAACCGTATAATTTCGTCTTCTTGTTTTTTTCAGTAATATCGATAAGTCATTACTCTTTTCACTCAGTTGGGTTTCGAGAGCAGTTTTCTCTTGCTGGAGGCGAGTGCCATCTTGCTGGAGTCCATCTCTCGTTTGTGTCTCTTGTAGGAGTAGAGTTTTATTTTGAGTCAACTCTTGTTTGAATTGATCATTCTCTGTATCTAATTCGTTATTACGTTGTTGGAGTTGTTCGTATTCATTTTGCATCAGATCGATCTTGTTTTTATTTTCAGATAATTCTGCGTTCAGTCGGTCTTTCTCTTGGATTATCTTTCGTATATTTGCATTAACTTCTAAGAATTTCTTATCTACATCTTTGTATATCGTCATTATTTGTTGTACTTTGGCAGATGACTTTTCAATTTCTTTCCTTAATTCAGATTTTTCTTCTTCGTGTTTAGTTTGTTGATTTTGTAATTCATCCATGTACTTCTTTGTAGAATCGGCTAACTCTTGACTAAATAAACTTATTTCATTAATTTTAGCGTCTAACTCACTCTGGCACTTATCCAGTTTTTGTTTACAGGATTCTAATGCTTCATCGTTCTTATCAAACTGGCCGAAGTCACGCATTCACATTTACAGACGAAGTCACGCATTCACCAACGTCTCAGAATTGGTCTACATTGCAGACAAAGTCACGCAAAAACTCACCAACTTAGGTAAAGACAATGAACATTCAAAAAGAGTTATTTTGATGTTGAGACAACTGGGCAAGACTGTTGAAGACGAATACTTGTGTGACAGATGCTTGCAGTTCTCTCGAGGTTTGTAATGGATTCTCTAGTTTGTGTAAATATCAGGCGTGTGTGGTATGTACTCTGTTATCTCTAGTTTGTGCAAATATCAGTGGTATGTACTCTGTTAATATAATGTGTGGTATGTACTCTGTGTAAATAAAATGTATATGATGTTCAGAGTTGAGTTTGTGTGTCTATTCCATGAGGTGTAACAGGAAGGCGAATTGCACATCTGAGCACTTGACTGCTGCTAGTGAATGTGCGACTTTGTCTCGACAGTCAACTAAACTCTTGTGAGCACAGTGCAAGTGTTAAACTCACTTCGCAACCAACGTAGATGATAATTAACACTCTCAACCAACTTAGATGATAAGATTCATAAGAAAGTTAAGATGGATTCAGACGCATTCACCAACGTCTCAGAATTGGTCTACATTGCAGACAAAGTCACGCATTCACCAACGTCTCAGAATTGGTCTACATTGCAGACAAAGTCACGCATTCACCAACGTCTCAGAATTGGTCTACATTGCAGACAAAGTCACGCATTCACCAACGTCTCATAAATGGTCTACATTGCAGACAAAGTCACGCATTCACCAACGTCTCATAAATGGTCTACATTGCAGACAAAGTCACGCATTCACCAACGTCTCAGAATTGGTCTACATTGCAGACAAAGTCACGCATTCACCAACGTCTCAGAATTGGTCTACATTGCAGACAAAGTCACGCATTCACCAACGTCTCATAAATGGTCTACATTGCAGACAAAGTCACGCATTCACCCATTGCAGACAAAGTCACGCATTGACCAACGTCTCAGAATTGGTCTACATTGCAGACAAAGTCACGCATTCACCAACGTCTCAGAATTGGTCTAGATTGCAGACAAAGTCACGCATTCACCAGCGTCTCAGAATTGGTAAAGTGACAAGTCAGAAAAGTCTGAGGGAATAAGCATGCAACACTCGTATAGTATTCAGAATCAGTCTACTGCTGACATAAAGTCTCGCATTCACAACTAGCAACATCTGCAACGCATTTGATCCAACTCTGAGACAAAGTAAGATTTGTATTCAGAATCACGCAGGTCACACAATAGTATTCAGAATCCGTCTACAGCTGACACAAAGTCTCGCATTCACCACCATCTGCAACTCTTGAGGGTTTAAGTCATGCAACAACACGTATAGTATTCAGAATACGTTTACCACTGACACAAAGTCTCATATTCACTTAACATCTGCAGCATTCTCTGAGACAAAGTGACAAGTCAGAAAAGTCTGAGGGAATAAGCATGCAACACTGGGAGTTGGTGGTGTTGGTGTAGTTGTTAGAGAACTCGTTGAAGGAGCTTCTAACGAAGGAGAAGTATGCGGAGGAGGAGGGTTAATCGGAGGAGGATTAATCTGAGTTTCTAAATCAATCGGAGTTTCTATGAACCTTTTACAGTTGCACGAATTGATCTCCCAGGTCATAGGAACAAATTCTGGATAGTCATCGGTGAAGTGATGACTGTTACTCGAGAAGTAAAGTAGCTTCTCACTTTGGTCGAAGGCGTTATTCGGAAATCCAACTGGTGTGAAGATCGTCGATCCCAACATTTTGCCATTTCTCGAAAAGGTGATGGATGGATGAACGTCCGATGAGTACCACGATACACCGCTGCTGTCAGGGTACTGGATCGTGATTATGGCGAGCAGCAACATCAGCAACAGTTGAAAGATCCCACCCATTTTCATCACGATGTCACTCTGCTCACTGCTCAGTCACTCCTCACTGTTCAATCTTTTCTTCACGACAAAGTCACTCTAAGTCACGATAACGTCACTCGTCACTTCTCCTCTTCAACGACTGGACTTCAGGATAGTCGAGTCAGGAGCCCAAGTATGCTCGCTCGCCAACACACCGAGTCGAGTGTCTGGACTGACAGCGTACCTTCTTTCTTTTATTGGTGACACGACAGATGCCTGGCATCGTTAGACACACGATTAAAAAATACAAAACTGGTTTCAAAATGTCTTTTCTAAAAAATAAAACAAAAAGTGGGTGTGTCTTGGCCTACGTCATACGCTTGCTGCTGCTGCTGACGCCAAACGCAGCAGCCTACCTTAACATTTTCTTCTGGAGCTCGGATATGGTCGTTTTGTACTTCAGTAATAGTTTTAGGTTTTCTTTGTAGTGTTGAAATAGACTGATTGAAAATGGATAGATTCCGTATCCTGTCGTAAAACACTCCGTCAGATACTGGCCCGACGAATTCTTGTCTGATTTGTCTGCTGTGGCGGCAACGTTGATGTTCTTGCAACCGTTGTGTGATTTCTTCACGAGACATATCGAATGATAGTCCACAACGGTTTTTATCGACGGTTCTTTGTTGATGTGTTGAACCAGATTACTCTCACAGGTATACATTAGAATACCATTCATGAAGCGACATTCGAACAACATTCTGAGAGCATTACTAAATATCAATTCAGGATGTTTCAGGAATTTCAATTTGGCGTTGCGATGAACACTTGGAAGCAACCCGACGGGACAGAAATTTGTTCTCCGTTTTAATTTCTTGAAAGTGCTGCGAAACGACTCACAATTGGAAGGGGTCAGACAAAGTCGAACAGAGACACGCCAGCACGGTACCAAAGTCGGATATTCATTCACGTAAAGTTGAGAGGAATTTTAGAAACAAACTTTTAAGTAACATTTTATAATTAACAAGTCATACAAATGAGACGTAAGAACAAGTCATACCTGTATTCAGTGACCTGCACATCGTAACTCTCTATTCAGTTATGTATCCCAACTCACAATTTGATTTTATGATAGTAAGTATCCCACACACCCCGAATTTAAAATATGTAACTTACGTTTATAATAGTATCCCCTTAAATATAAAAAAAAAATCAAGTGTGTTGTACACGTAGAGTTTATCTACCTTTGCGAGTTAATGTATAATAGTATCCCCAGTCGACACCCTTTTTGTTTTTAGTGTTTGACTTACCGCTATTTTACCCAGATAGCGAGTAGCATTTTTACACCACAAAATGTTAACTTCACTTTCTCTTGACTTGCAGATGCTGACTGTGATTCACAAACAGCGACGAGAACACTTGAACCTCGAATTGGAGAGATTAAAAACATTCAAAGGATGGCCTAACGCAAATATATCTCCTGAGGTACTGGCTCGTAACGGATTCTACTACCTCCGCGAGTTCGATCTGTGCAAGGTGTAATTGACACACACGAAGTAACGCTCGAAAAGCTGTGACGTAAGCTATCAATCGGCGTCGTTATCGACACGTGCCAAAACATGGGCGTTATCTTAATCACACAGGAAGCCATGCAAATGTCACACACAACTAAAGAGTTGCTGCGAACAGATTCAGATAGAACAGAATATAGTTAAGATACGATTCTGAACTCTGTAGTGTGTGACACATTCAAGATGTATAGTATTGGTACAAATGTCAAACTGGTCTCGGGAATATTAGTAGCAGTCAGATCAGTCGTCGTGTTGTTTCCACGTAGACAATAGCAGTGACAGAAACTAAAGAACCATGAAGAATGCCAAGAAGAACCTAAGGCTGTCAGCACTTATTCTATCTTGGCATTCTTCATGGTTCTTTGTTTACTAGTTTCTGTTACTGCTATTGTCTACGTGGTATTTAAAACAACACGACGACTGATGGCACGGAACCATGCTGAGTACTCTCTGACTGCTACTAATATTCCCGAGACCAGTGTTGTTTGAATGTTAATTTTGTAGCATGGTGAATCTGAAATTGTAACTGCTTGAAGACAGAGAAAACAATTGTATGTACATTAGTGTGATTTTTTAGTCTGTATATACGTTACATAAATTGTAACTCGGATAGACTATGTAGCATATTGTAGGTTAGGAAATAAGACTTTTATATAGAATCTGTATGATATTTTTCAAGCTATGTTTAATAAAATATAGTTGTATTTCCACCTGTTTGGACATCCTTAAATCACGTGTTCTGGGTCACTTGTTTGGTAGACGGTCTGTTCTGTTCCTTCGGCGGTCAGGGTGGTGTTGTCGTCGTACCACAGATGCTTAGCGAAGATCCCGATGATGACCATCGCCAGAACGCCACATATTAACATTATAAACATGTTCATCCTCGACTTTCCGTTTTGATTTCCTGTGGTCTCAAAGGGTGAACCCTGATTTGCAGACATTTTGTTGTTGTTGTTGCATGACTTAAACCCTCAAGAGTTGCAGATGGTGGTGAATGCGAGACTTTGTGTCAGCTGTAGACGGATTCTGAATACTATTGTGTGACCTGCGTGATTCTGAATACAAATCTTACTTTGTCTCAGAGTTGGATCAAATGCGTTGCAGATGTTGCTAGTTGTGTGAATGCGAGACTTTATGTCAGCAGTAGACTGATTCTGAATACTATACGAGTGTTGCATGCTTATTCCCTCAGACTTTTCTGACTTGTCACTTTGTCTCAGAGAATGCTGCAGATGTTGTGTGAATATGAGACTTTGTGTCAGTGGTAAACGTATTCTGAATACTATAAAGTTAAAGAGTTTTACGAAGCCGAATTCAATAATCAACAACTGGAATTAAAAAAAAAAAGAGCAAGAATTCAATGATTTGGTCAACCGAATATTAATAGAGAAAAATAACGAGACATCCAAGATTTTCAACGAAGAGGTAGAAAAACTAAATAAAATAAAAAAGAATGCGGATGGACCGTATTTTTATCAACTGTAATTTAGTTTAAAAAGGGGTCTAACTTAGATCGATCCGAATTTATTTTGGATAGAATTTGAGGTGACTCGATAGATACGCCTTGTACGGATCGACAGAAGAATAAACTAAAACAATCTGTAAATTCTTATTTTTATTTATTACACATAATCATTGCAATGCTTCTTCTTATCTTGTCAGGAGTCCATCCAACGGCTCTGTTTACTTGTGCATCAATTCGAGTATATTCTGAGACGTTGGTGAATGCATGACTTCGTCTGTAATGTGAATGCGTGACTTCGTCTGTAATGTAAACCAATTCTGAGACGTTTTTGAATGCGTGACTTCGTCTGTAATGTAGACCAATTCTGAGACGTTGGTGAATGCGTGACTTCGTCTGTAATGTGAATGCGTGACTTCGTCTGTAATGTAAACCAATTCTGAGACGTTGGTGAATGCGTGACTTCGTCTGTAATGTAGACCAATTCTGACGTTGGTGAATGCGTGACTTTGGTAATGTGTGACTTTGTCTGCAATCTAGACCAATTCGGAGACGTTGGTGAATTCAATTCTGAGACGTTGGTGAATGCGTGACTTTGTCTGTAATATAGACCAATTCGGAGACGTTGGTGAATTCAATTCTGAGACGTTGGTGAATGCGTGACTTTGTCTGCAATGTCGTTTTGGTCGTTGTCAGTGGGCTCGTCTAGCTCTCTGTTTTGGTCGTCGTCGTTCGTGTTGAAGGTGGAGTCTACTGTGTCAACGGACGTCAATAAAACGCTGCAAGATTTGTCAAAATTAATGCTGTCAGGACAGTTATTAATATCGTGTACAACAGTATTAATGTTGAAGTATTACTGTCCGACTTACTAAAGTACAATCCCGATCAGGATACATTGATCTTGATAGAGCAGTTGCGTACACAGCTGCGATCTGCATTCGATTCAGATGAAACCAAAATTAACATTATAAGATCATACAACGTGCTGAAGCAAATATACGATTCTTTGGTAGAAAAAGCAATCGCCTGCGCTTGAAGTAGGTTATCAACTCAACTTTTATCTTTCTCTTTCTACTGCTGTCCGTGATGAGTTCTTCGAATTTCTTCATGAGTGCCAAGCACCTACAAGAAGTTAGTGACATTTATGCTGTGGAAATAACGACAACCCTCTCCGATTCCAGTTCGGAAAACTTTGAGAAGTCCGCAGAATCTTTGGTGTCGACGACGTTAGAGATGTGTTGTGTGTACGATTTGCAAATAGTGTCCTGCATGTTGTAAGCAGAGCTGTGCAAGGTCTTAGCGTTGTCCTCTTCGATTATGTCCCTCAATCCGCTCAAGGTAGGATTGACTGCAGCGACGACCCGATGTTTGTTTCCGCGTGTCGTGATGTCCAGAGGGTTGCTATAATCCGAACTCAATTAAGAATCGATAGTCTTGGCTATCTCGCTGCTTTCAAAAACTTTATTGGATCTGTCGTAATCGTCGTTGTTGTTTTTGTTGTCGTCGTCATCGTCATCATCGTCTTCGCTAATCGTTAGCTTAGGGTCTGTCGTTATGACAATGAAGTTGGGAATGGCGTCAATGATTTCTGGACCGTTGGTCATACAAACACAGATCAGTCCGTCGTGCATCACTTTTACGTCTACGACGCGTGCGAAATCTTTGATGTCGTTCATCTCAGGCTCGCTCAAGCGATCGCTGTCCAAGTCTCGGTAAGCCACGGGTTCAGAGGCCAGAGTGTCTCTGTAGATAGCGTACCTCTTAACGTTGTCTCCAGTGTACTCCTCGACTGCAAAATTGACATGGTCTATCACCAACGAGTCGTTCTGAAGGGATACTTGAATACCAGTCAGGTAAACTCCAAATTTGTTGACCAGAGGATAAGTGTTGTCGATTATGTTCTTGCTTTCGTTTTCTCCGCTGCTGAGCAGACAAGCGTACACACCGTCCAATCTGACACACGCACAAGCCTTGCTCGTCTCGTCGCCGCGGTGAACGAAAACCGTTTCGGGTAGGTAGGTACAACTGTTAACGATCCTCAATAGAATGTTCTGTCTCAGGTTGATCAGAATATTCTCTCGTTCCGATGAAAAAGACTCTAACTGACCGACGATAGACTCTAATTCGAGGTTGAGTGCTTCTAGGCTGGCTTCTATAACGTTCTCAGAAGGTGATGAGGAGTGCGACGAACCGTTCGTAAAACAATTCGAAGCAATGTCGCGACATTTCTTACTGGTCGTCTTGATATTTTGAAATGTCTTTTGGCGTTTCTCGATTGCCCCTTTGTGAGTCTCATTGACATTCGAACACGTGGATTGAACGTGTTGCCAAAGCAACGACAGTTCGTGGTTGATGTTCGCCACAATTTCCGTGGCGGTGACGGCCGATTCTTCGTGGGAGGAGGGATTGACACCCGTGCTAGCATCCTCCTCCATGTCGTCGTGAGCGGAAGGCAGGTCCGATCGATGTTCAAAACTTTGGAGACTTTGTTCTACACGTCGACAGATTCCGTCATGAGATTTGTTCTACAGAGTCTGAGACTTTGTTCCACTGATGTCTGTCATTTGATTGTCTAACTTAGTATGACGGAGAGTGAATGTGAGACTTTGTTCTACATGTTTACAGATTCCTAAACCGTGTGAATGTGCCGTCATGTGGCATATTAAGCCTTCGGCGAACGTGTGACTCTGTATGACGGAGTGAATGTGAGACTTTGTTCAACATGTCGACAGATTGTGGCATCTTAGGCCTTCGGCTGGTTGCGAACGTCTGATCGACGGAGTGAATGTGAGACTACGTGCTGCACAGCGACAGATTCTCACACACATCCATGACCGAGTTGACAAATGAAGTCAAATTGTACTGGTGAAAAATAAACAATAAATACGGACTTAACATTTTATTTTACTCTTACTGTCCGATACATTCCCATTCAGTCTTTCATACGGAGACATTTCTTCATTTGCTTGATGATTGATTTTTTCATGCATGTCGAAGGTTTTAATCTGGCCTTGAATGGTGCTGCAGATGCATTGCAGATGTTGTTAGTTGTGAATGCAATAATTTGTGTCAGCGGTAGACGGATTCCAAGTGTGTGTGTGTAAGTTAACTCAAATGTTGCTAATGTGAGACTTTGCGTCAGCGACAGACGGATTCTTTAACTCTTTCCTATGTGTGTGTGTTTTAAGCGTTTTTTTTTTAGATTCTCTAGCGATGTGTTCATCTGTGCAATCTTAAAATCATTATTCTCTATAGTTTTTTCACATATACTTAATTTATTTGTCTTTTCACTTAATTCGGTGCTAAGGCTTGTTACTTGTGTTTCTAATTCAGTTACTTTGTTACCTTCAGTGAATAATGTGGTTTTTAAGAGTTCGTTGCTCTTTTTGTACTCGGCTTCACAGGAAACGTACTTTTGATAATTTATCAAATTTTCATCGTTCAATGTTTTAATCTCGACGTCTTTGTTAATAATGCTTTCCTGATATGTTTGGATCTCGACGTCTTTGTTATTAATACTTTCCTCCAATTCTGTTATTTTTTGGGTTGCATTTTCTTTATCTACGGTCAGATCTGTAATTTGTTGGTTCATCTGTGCAATTCGTTGATTTATAGACGTTTCATTAATTGTCACGTTTTCAAGAATTTGCTTGTTCAACTGGGTTATTTCGAGTTCTTTGACACTGAGCGTTTCCTGATTCGGGCATTGTGCATCTAGACCAACAATGCAACTCTCTAGTTGCTCTTAATGCTTGTAAGATTTTGTACACTCCGCTGTTAGGTAGGCAAGAGTTCACAATCCGTCTAACGCCGACGCAAAGTCACATATTAACACAAGTCCTGCCGTTAACAATGCAATTGCCGCTGCCACCAACACTGTTGTTTCCGGTGATCAAGCCTTTCAGACGTTATCAGACGAGTCCGTTCAGATTTTATCAAACGTATCAAACGAATCCGTTCAGATTTTATCAAACGAAACCATTCAGAGTTTATCAGACGAAGAATGGTTCAGCAAGATTGAAAACATAGATCAGGAAAACATCGGTTTGTGAACGAAACACTGGTTAAGTTCTCGGAACAAGTGCTTGGCGATGAAGACTCTTTGAGAGCTAAGATCACCGACATACTAAAAGTTAACATACGCGACACCGTATTGAATCATCTGAGAAACATCGTCTCGGATGTCAACGACGATACTATATTTGATTTGACCGCCCATGTTAAACAATTAATCGACGAACATCAACTGCTCAGTAGAAGTAGTATAAACACATTTGTTATCGACGAATCCAATTCGAAGAACAAAGTACTTCACAAACAAAACAGGTTCTGCATATTGAATTGTTATTTCGACGACGATACGCTAACGTCCTATACCGACACGACTATACCTCAACAACACGGAGCGTTTCAGATTAAATTAATCGATACTCCTTTTTCGGAAAGCGACATAGTGCCTTCTGTGTTTTTGTACGCTTGGATAGACAAAGTTTCTGTTGTTGCCAACAACGATGTGATCAATTTTGAAATTCGGTTCAAAAACACAGAAAACTTTAAAGTGTACATCTCTTTGTTTTCAGCACGTAGCGATAAAAAAAAAAAACTCCAATAAAAAAAATCTCAATTGTCCTTTTTGTTTTAATCAGTCACACAAGGATACTATCGGTTATAAATTAAAATGATAATATGATTCTTAGGATAAAGAACACTATAGAACTAAGTTATGTTTGGTTTAATCCTGTTTTTTACTTTAATCGTTGTCGAGACTTTGTCGATTAACGCTACCGATTCTGAACTCAAAATCAGACGACCTGTACGACAAGGTCTCACATTCACCCCAACAGATTCTGACCAACAGATTCTGAACTCAATGTTTGAAGGGGTTACTATTGTAAACTCAATTATTATTTTTCATCTGAACTCAAAATCAGACGACCTGTACGACAAGGTCTCACATTCAGCCCAACAGATTCTGACCAACATATTCTGAACTCAATGTTTGAAGTGAATGCTAGTCTTTTGTCTTAATAATTAACTAGTATTGACATATTGCATTACAGTTATGTGAATGTGACTTTGAAGGAGACTGATGTGGGACGACAGAAGGAGTTTACTCAAGGTCGCAGTGGGACGACAGAAGGAGTCTACTCAAGCTACTCGCATCGGGGTGTTGGACCCACCCTACCTATGTAATGTACATTTGTTAAATAATGTAATGTACGTTTGTTAAAAATAAAACAATGTAAATTTTGTTTTGTTTTTTTAATGTAAATATTACATAAATATACGTCCTCATAGAAGACAAATATTAAGATCTTTGCAGATCGCTAAACTACAAATCTTATCCTATTGAGTATTGAAGATGGCTGCACATGTCTTACACTATTCGAGGCATATATGTTGGGGCCATACGTACAAAATGTAATGGCTTACATAAACTTACATACACACGTATACATGGCAAATTAAAAAATCTACAAACTCCTCCTCTTTTCTTCCAGCAGCATCTTCTTGACACTGGGTACGACGGAATTTTCTTCTGTTGTTTTATCGCTGATGTCGATTAGCTGTTGCACTGCTTTGCGCTTGTTGGAGATTAACAGTTTTAACGGTTCTCGGAGATCGTTTATGATTACAAATCCGACCTTCCTCGATATTTCTACTAAGTCGTTGAATAGAGTATTGGCTAAGATGCGTTCGATCACTTCTAGATCTTCTGTTATCGATTTGAAACGATTGTCGATGATATCTTGTACGTCGGAATAGACTTCTTACGGTAACTGGCGAACTCTGGTTCTTGTGGGTCACTGTCAAGTTCACTTCCGTGTTTTGGACGTTCGAGAGATAATAGAAGTAGAAATTCTTGTTGTGGACTGGAACAGGTATATTCTTCAGGAAACATTTATTAAGGAATCTTGGAATCTTCACTGTAAGGAATCTTCAGGAAGAATCTGTTGGCGTTGGTCGTCGGACATTGAAAAAAACCTCCAATAAAAAAATATCAATTGTCCTTTTTGTTTTAATCAGTCACACAAGGATACTATCGGTTATAAATTAAAATGATAATATAATTCTTAGGATAAAGAACCCTATAGAACTAAATTATGTTTGGTTTAATCCTGTTTTTTACTTTAATCGTTATCGTACTCTTCGCTGCAACACTGGCAACGCTGAATCGACGTGTAGCGGAAGTGCCGTAGCGATCTTTGCTCGATGTGCACCTCGCCTCAGGGGTCCAGAATTGGACGGAGATCTCGAAACGTAGAGTTCTTTGACACTTCAGAATCTGTTGGACCTTGTCGTACAGGTCGTCTGATTTTGAGTTCAGAATCGGTAGCGTTATTCGACAAAGTCTCACATGTAACGGGTATAGTTCATAATCGGTTGATATCTTGGCCAAAAACGACCAACGCCAACAGATTCTTCCTGAAGATTCCTTACAGTGAAGATTCCAAGATTCCTTAATAAATGTTTCCTGAAGATTCCTAAAAGTAACATATGTGAGATCTGCGGGGTACTTCAATGTGTGGTCAGGTCAAAAAACTACATTCATACAAATCTTATACTATACTTCCAGAGTTTCAACGAATCGTGGAACCAAGCCGAATTAAAATTACTTAAAATTACTAAATCCATTAATATTAAGGGTGAGTGCACGGCCAACGTCACCTGGAATGGAAGAAGAAAAATTTGCGTCAGTGGATGCTCTGTAGACTGTGCTGTTTTCAACTCGTCTTGCTTTTTGTTTATTTCATCGAGTCGATTTCGCAAATCTGTCAAATCGATAGTACTCTCTGAAGACTGTGGATGCTCTGTAGACTGTGTTGTTTTCAACTCGTCTTGCTTCTTTTTTATTTCCTCGAGTCGATTTTCCAAAGCGTTAAAATTGTTAGTCATCTGATCAACAATGTACGTTCTGGAATCTAAGCTGAATGTCCGTGCCTGTTCATACAATTTACTTTGCATTTCTAACACACACGTTTGGATAAACAAATCTCCGATATCGATGAGAGACTGCAACGCGACATCGAACGGAGTGTCGAAGTCACTGGGATATTCACCGATGTCTTTTAACATCGGTTTAAGTAATTCGAGTTCTGTGTTGTTGAAATACTTCTTGTTGGTTTGCACTATTTTCCAATTCACGTCATTTTTATACTTAGTCAAAATCGAGGAACAATAATCTTTGAACAGTTCCATGGTGTTCACTCTGTTCAATAGAATTTTCGTTAAGTAGCTTAACATTTTTTTAGACATCAACGACTCAGCATCGGCATTCAATTCACGGTCGCGCTTTGGCTGAAATCAGCAATGTTAAAACTAACGAAGAAGACATGTTTAATCTTTCCGCGACGTTCGATTTTAACAACAACAACGGAATGTCTGTCGGTAGGGACAGGTTAAAATTCGAAATCTCGTCTTCTGAATTACCTCTCCAAAAAACAATATCCTATAATCCGATCACATGAACTTTACCCACCGCCAATGTACGTTTTTGTCAAAGTCGTCAACCGATTATGGACTTCACCCGTTGCATGTGAGACTTTGACGAATAACGCTACCGATTCTGAACTCAATGTTTGAAGGGGTTACTATTGTAAAGTCAACTGTGAGTTTTCAGGGGGTGCTATCATAAAGTCAATGTTTGGGGTTACTATTATAAATGCAATGGTGAGTTGGGATACTATCATAAAATCAATTTTTGATTGTTCACTTGAATAGAGAGTCAAGATGTGCAGGTCCTCTGATTACAACAAATTAGACTCTATTCAGATCTGTTGGTGTAACATGTATGCAATGCAACTTGTATTGAGTACTTTGTGTTAATATGTGACTTTGCATGGTTAGTTGTGTGAATGCGATACTTTGTGTCAGCGGTAGACGGATTCCGTGTGTGTAAGTTAACTCTGTCTCTGTGAACGGTTCACTTGGACCAAATGTTGCTAATGTGAGACTTTGCGTCAGCGATAGACGGATTCTGAAGACTATACACTCAGTCTCTGTGAATGCTGCATATACCCAAAGGTACATGTCTGCACTGCACTGAATGATGACAATTTGTTAGTTGACAGCTTTGAGGTGCATATATTGCATTTTGGCAAATAACAACGCTGAACGAATCTGGTATTATTTTTTAAATGATCCAAAAAATCATTCAGATTTTTAAAGTTTCTAGTGATGAGATATCCTGGCGTGTCTGCAATTCTTTTAATAAGCATTATTTTTTTGTTATCTGTAATTCTTTTAATCTTGGTATTGCACCGGGAGGTTGAATTTGCTGCTTGCGGGAAATTACGCAACGTCGCCGCCGTATCAGAAGACGACGGGTGGGTGGGGTAGTTCTGGAAAAAAAAAAGTAAGATTATAAAAACCAGTATATGTCATGTAAGTATCGATAATTCGAAAGGACGGTGTTTATTACCTGGCACGGTCTTGACAACTCGGCTCGTTTTAGATTTTTGACGGAATCATCAGACTCTAGAAACGTTTCCACGTCACTATCCGAACTGGAATCGGAGAGGGTTGTCGTTATTTCCACAGCATAAATGTCACTAACTTCTTAGGTGCTTGGCACTCATGAAGAAATTCGAAGAACTCATGAGTGCCAAGTACTGTTTGTAGATTGGATGTGCACACATCGAATCCATGAGTCAGTAACGATGCCCTTCTTAGCAGCGTTACTGACTCGTTGACGTTTTCTACCTGGCGCGTCCGCATTGGAGCACTCGCCATTCATGTTCTCTTTGTCTCTCTCTCTTTGCGGCGCATTTTTTCTTCTTCTGGATGGCATCGTTGATCAGGTAACCCTTTTTCTTTTCTTGGTTGCCGTTCTTCTTTTTCATGGTCAGTGAAACTTAACGACAATGACTTATTTTATTTCAGCTTAACAAAAGATAAATTGACAGTATTGACACTCGCCTAGATTAACATACAATAATAAGGTACACGAACACACTGTTAAATGAAATTATCTTCAAGAATGTAGATAAAGTCGTATTACGACAAACCGCCAAAGACTTTATTAACACTGGGAAAGCCTGGCGAAGGATAAGGACGGTTCAGCAACAGAATCGTAATTTGTGACCGTGGACGTGGACGCCGCTGCCGCGTCGACGACAGGCGAATAAGGTGGAGTCAGGGTGACAGAAGATTGATGAAACGCATCTGAATCGAACATCGAGAAAAGGCAATTGTGTCTTATCTTCAGAGTTATTAGGCAGGTTGTTCGAAATGTCAATCCCGCCGTTGATATACACGCTTTTTCCGTTTTTTTATATTTTTTATTACTCTATTCCTAATATCGTCAGCAGTAGGTTCTCCAGTAATGTCAAATTGCAGATTTCTGAATTTTGTGTATACTTCCGCTTCCAAGAAAGATTTGTACGGCATAGCTAACGAGAAAGTGCGTTCGGTATGGATCGATTACAAGGAGGGTAACAACAACGCCAGCGCTTCGGAAACAGGCGGCAGCGGTCAGAAGAGGAGGTTTGCAGAGGGCACGCGCGACAACAACGTACCTGGGTCGAACGCCATCTCGTCTCTGGAGCTTCACGATATCGTGAGGAATGTCGTCTTACACGAGGATTGGTACCCGCCGACCATCATCGCCCATTCTTCTCATCTGGGTCGACAATTGAAGAATATGAACGATCAGTTAGGTACACTGTGTTCTAGTGTTTTAAACAAATAAAATAAAAAGAATTAAATAGGACTGACTTTGTTTTACTTAGGAATGAATTTGTTTTAATGGTTGACGATTTACATTGCAAAGGTAAACAATAAATACATTGAACACTCTACGGGTGTGCGTGCGTGGACACCGAAGCCTAATCGAGTTAGGATGGATACCCCGAAAAAAGACACGGTACAAAGTAAAGTAGATGTCCCGAAAAAAGACCCTTTACAAAGTACAATCAAACCTCGAATGAAAAAGAGCGCTCCAGCAGTCAAGCGTGTAGCAAGTGGGAAGAGCCAGAAAGCGGGATCTCCGTTCTTACCAACCAGTTTAATCAAGAAGTTGAATATACAAAGTCTCGAAAATCGTTCACCTCTAGAGAGGACGCAACAAAAGCCTAGCATATTGCAACCTTGACCTATTTTCGGCGATACTTCACCTTTTCTAAAATTCAGAGAACGTAAAAACGGAGCTAGCCAGGCATGCTTTGCATTTTACTTGTTGAATTTTTCAATGGCGTTGTACGACGTCATCATGATGTTGAAAGAAGGTCAAACTAGACTTTGTCATCTGTTGTGTTAATGTGTGACTTTGCGTCAGCGTTAGACGGATTGTGAACTCTTGCCTATGAATCTTACTTTGTCTGAATAACCGGATTGTGAACTCTTGCCTACGAGTCTTACTTTGTCTGAATAATTGTATCCAACGTGCGGTGAGTTAAGATAAGGTGAGTTAAGAAGTCTAATACAATCAACACTATTCAGAATATGTTCAATCTGTGCGAACAGATTCGTGGTGTCTGTCAGTGTCAGATAAGATTCTGAGTTAACTACATTACATCTCAACTCTCTATTCAACTCTAACACAACTGTAACATCTGCAACGTACTCGGTCTAGACTTTGGTATGTAAGTTGAACTCTTGGAACCACGACTTGAAGAACGGAGAATGCAATAGTCGTAATGATACCTAGCACGCAAGGCACTTCGCTAAATTTTATATCGTCTGTTAAATTATTAGCGTAAGTTCTAAACTTAAGAAATACATTGTGCATCAAATTAATATTTTTAGAATAGGACATTGCATTCGTGACAAACTTCTTCTTGGTAGCTTTTCCAAAGAAGTGATGGAGTACAGTTTCGGGTTCGAGCGTTTCTAACCGATACATCGGATTTGTGATTTTAGATCCGGACCCCACTCTCAGAGTTAAGCCACACTGACACTTGCACGACTTTGTGGCACGCATTGGCACGAACTCGGTCGTGCCAATGCGCAAACTAGTCGTAAACTCGCGTGAAGTGTTCGGAAACTCGTCGTGACTGCATCACATGTCGGGACGAAAATTTTGAAATGTTTAAAATTTTGGCACGACAAATTTTTCGTGACGGGTTCGTTAACTATGCGCAAACTGTTCGTGAACTTGTCGCGAACAGTGCGGGACAATGCAGGAGGATGCGCACCAGTGCGTGCCAGTGCGCGCCATGCCACGACATGCACGACCTGCCACGCATTGTTCACGAACTGTTCACGAACTGTTCACGACAAGTTTGCGACATGTTTACGCATTGGTGCGCGTCGCAGCATGGTCGTGCGTTACCCCTGACACGGTCACGTGTACTTCACGCCTTGATGGCACGAACAGTTCACGACTAGTTCACGCACTTCACGAACAGTTTGCGCTTGGCACGAGCAGTTCACGACGAGTTTGCGAGTAGTTCACGACTATTGCGCAACTATTGCGCAACAGTGTCGCTCGCGTCAATGCGGGGTATATAATAGCCACTTCTCGCCATTCCACAACTTGCCAGCAAGCAGACAACATGCCGAAGACGAAACAAATAGGTGGAAGAGCAAAGCAGAGAAGGCCACAAGCCGACAGGCCAGAAAATATTGGAGCAGATCCAGAGCCAGAGACCGCTGAGAGAGATAAGTCCCTCCAGTCATCCATATCAAGTGTCGATGGCATCCCTGAGACACAGCAGGATACACTTGACACCCAGAGACAGCCATCCAGTGAGGAAGAGGCTACCCGGCAGCAGAAGAAGCGGGTCCGGGTATCCAAGAAGGAAATCCCTGAGTACCGCTGGACAGATGAGGGGGAGAGGGGGTTGGCTGACCTCATCAAGGAATACCCCCAGCTGTATGACAAGAAGCAAAAGGAGTGGCTTAACGTGGCGACCAAGAACAGCCTGTGGAACCGAGTCGGAGAGCAGCTGAATCCCCTGCCACTGGTCCCCAATGCAAGAAGCACTACGAGAACATGCGCACCAGGGTGGGGAAGATCTTGAAGAAGGAGAAGAAGAGTGGGGCAAGCCAGCCTGAGAGGAGTGCCCGTGACGACGAGATCATGGAGACTTGGAATTTCTTAACACAGCACATCGTTCGGGGAAAGACAGTCCCCAGTGAGCAGTTTGTCCCCTGAGTCAGCCACAGTGACGAGCAGCGACGATGAGGATAATGATGTCCAGTCTACAGGGTCCCAGAGCCAGGCATTTACTACAACAGGCAAGGGCAAGGGAAGCGGTCCAGGCCCCAACAACAGAGACAGCCACCACAACCGCCGTCACTACCACCACATCGGGGTCACCCACATTGACCTCAGTGAAGCTGTCAGGCAGGTGAGAATCCCAATGTCACTAGTTGTAGATTGTATTCCAGTTTGTTCCATTTCTCTTGACATGACATGTGCAATATGATGCAATCAAATGCTGTACTAACTGGTGCCAATGTCTGTATGTTTCAGATCCTCTCCAAAGCAGACTCCCAGGGCGCCAGCCACTCCTACACCGGCCACCAGAAGATCGTCCATGATTTCGTGTGCCTGCTGGAAGGGCACATGCAGGGCATCCCGGAGGAATCCTGGCACGAGTTCCAGATTGACTGCCTCAACCTGGTCCACCGTTACAGGCAGCGGCGTCCGCTCTTCCAGCAATCACAGCAACAACCACCCATGATCTGGCAAGGCCCACAGCAGCAGCAACCCTGGCAGCCCCTTCAGCAGCAGCAGTTCTGGCACCCCCCTCAACCGGCCACCTGGCAGGCACCGCCACAGCAGCAGCAGCAGCAGCAGCAACCTCCAGCAAGTCAGCCAGCACCTCAACCCTTGTTGCCGCCCCAGCCACCACTGGCCTCCCAGTCTTCAGGCCAGTCGTCCTGGACACGGACCACTGAGTGGGAACCACGGATGCCACCTGCCCCGTCAGCGACTCTTGTCCAGTCGCCATCACCAACCCCTTTAGTGTCGCCGTCAGTCATCTTAAAGACACCTGTGACATCACCCAGCTTCCCGGGCCTGACCCCAGGGTCGGTAGGCAGCATCCTAGAGAGGAGTTCACCCTCAACCCCCTTCACCTCCAAGGACCTTAACACCCCGAAAGTCCACCGTGTATCCCCAGGCAGCGGTCCCAGCATCAGCAAGGACACTGAGTGAGACACTTTGAAAATGTTGTTTGTTGTTTTCATGTTAATAAAGTTGACTACTTTAAAACACTTGTTTTCATTTTCACATTAAAATAAAGTTAGCCACAAATAAAAGAGACACCAAAAAGGAAAAGAAAAGAAAAATAAACGAGAAAGATTTTATTTCAATAGTGGTACAAATATAGATGCAGCTCATGGGGATACCATTCTTTCTTGCCAAGGGACGGCACCAGCAGGGGACATGTAGTAATGTGACAGGTAGTCTCGCTGATCCTTCGCCTCCCTCGCTGAATGGTGGCCTGGTAGAGGCATCAGCCCCAGCAGCTGCTGGTCGAGTCTCCATCTACCAGGGATCAGATCATATGTGTCCGGATCTTCGCGGTCCACTTCTGGAATTGCATGTGGGTATCTGATGAGGAGGAGGTTGTGTAGGACACAGGCGCACATGGTGATCAGGTTGATGTTGTCGGGGTGCTGCTGCATTGTTGTCAAGAAGCAACGGAACCTGTGAGACAAGATTCCAAAGGCATTCTCCACAACACGACGGGCACGAGACAATCTGTAGCTGTATATGCGTTCTCGATGGACCTGTGATCGGTGGGAGAATGGTTTCATCATCCAGGTTCGGAGTGCGAAGGCGTCATCCCCTACGAAGTGATAGGGCACTGGCTTATCATCATTAGGGAGCGGTTCTGGTTGAGGCACTCCAGCTCTGTGGTCTTCTACAGCATCATGCAGGGAGAAGTTACTCCATGTTCCTCCATCCGATGCACCACCCTCTGCCCCAACATCCACATACAGGAACTTGTAGCCAGCATCTGCCACTGCCATCAGTACAATGCTGTGGAAGCCCTTGTAGTTATGGTATTTTGAACCAGCATTGGGTGGCTTTTTTATGGCGATGTGCTTGCCGTCTACAGCTCCCAGACAGTTGTGGTAGTTCCATCTGGAGCTGAACTTGGCAGCAACTTCCTTCCACATCTTTTCAGTTTTGGGGCAGCGGAGCACTTCGTCCTTGTAGACCGCGATGATGGCTTGACACACCTTGGGTATAAACTTGCAGATTGTACTTGCTTCAACCCTGAAGCTGAACTGCAGACTTGGATAGGAATTTCCAGTGGCTAGGAAGCGGAGGGTGGCAGCCAGCTTGAGTCCAACTGGAAGCGGTTCCCTCATGAAGGTGGACTGTTTCTGGAGGCGAGGGTTAACTTCAACCATCTCTTGGAACAGGTCAGGTGTGATTCTGAGGTAATTCTTGTAGCCCCTTGGATCTTCCTTGTGGAGTTCAGTCAGTAGCGTGTCATACTGTCCAAACTCCTGTCTTCTGGCCAACCATTTCCTGACCCACACTTTCCTTGGTGTCCTTCTTCGAGGTGGGGTTGCCTTTTCTTCATCTTCTGCCTCTTGCACCCTTTTCTGCTGCTCTTCAACAATGGCTAGAGCAGCCGCCAGGTATAGGCATCTTCTTCTCTGCTACGACGCTGTCTCTGGAATTCAGCATGTTGTCTTCCACAGGCAATCCAAAATGACGCCAGGGTGGGAGGCCCCCTTTTTATATGGCGTGCCCAAATCGCCACGACGGCCTCCGAATAGCGCAAACTCGTCGGGCCAATGCGGGAAGTGCGTAAACTTTGCGCGAACAGTGCGTAAACTATGCGTAAATACGTCGTGCCAGTTCGTGTCAATGTGGGCACTATTGGGCGCGCATTCGTAACCTATGCGTGAACAGTGTGTGAAGTCGTCGTGAACAGTGCGGGAACAGTGCGGGAGCCTCCCGCTGCGTGCCACCAAAATGGCACGCATTGCCACGACACAGTTCGTGGCAATGCGTGCCACAAAGTCGTGCAAGTGTCAGTGTCACTTTAGACTTATGTACACAGTGCTAAAATACACAGTCAAAATACACAATGCAAATACACAATGCAAATACACACACTGCAAATACACAATCCAAATACACACACACAAACAGTGCTAAAATACACAGTGCTAAAATACACAGTCAAAATACACAGTGCAAATACACAGTGCAAATACACACAGTGCTATGGAATTGCATGTTCATAACATCGGGTTCCATGTTTAACTCCCCTACCAATCCTACCACTCGTAACGTCATGGTCAACGTGATGATCAAAGACATGCACGCGCTACTCGTCTGTTCGGTGTGTCACAACGGCTTCGTCGCTAAACACAACGACACTTACGAACTGTTCCAACACGTCTCTGCTAATCGGACGCATTTGAAGTCTGCCATGATCGATGCGCTGTACATGCTTTCGCAAGTGGAAGACGCGACACTCCAGAGCCTCGACGAAACTTCGATTCAGTACTGTGATGAACAATAATTTTATATGGAGTATGTCTGGGCCAGAAATGTCTAGCGAAGTCTACGAAAATTACATGTTAGCGTTCCCCCCAAAAAACAGTGAATCAAATCAACAAAGGAGACAAAAAGAATCGGTCGGTCCTGTCTCGAAAGTTCGTTGAAATAACAACGAATACCCTGTATTTGTTAAATAATGTAATGTACGTTTGTTAAAAATAAAACAATGTAAATTTTGTTTTGTTTTTTTAAAGTAAATATTACATAAATATACGTCCTCATAGAAGACAAATATTAAGATCTTTGCAGATCGCTAAACTACAAATCTTATCCTATTGAGTATTGAAGATGGCTGCACATGTCTTACACTATTCGAGGCATATATGTTGGAACCATACGTACAAAATGTAATGGCTTACATAAACTTACATACACACGTATAGTCGTATACATGGCACATTGAAAAATCTACAAACTAAAACCAGTAGGTAACTCTTTGGTGTGTCTATATTACTTTTTAATTCGTCAATCTCTGTAGTTTTATTAAGCGTTTTTTTTATAGATTCTCTAGCGATGTGTTCATCTGTGCAAGCTTAAAATCATTATTCTTTATATTTTTTTCACATATACTTAATTTATTTGTTTTTTCACTTAATTCGGTGCTAAGGTTTGTTACTTGTGTTTCTAATTCAGTTACTTTGTTACCTTCAGTGAATAATGTGGTTTTTAAGAGTTCGTTGCTCTTTTGTACTCGGCTTCACAGGAAACGTACGTTTGATAATTTATCAAATTTTCATCGTTCAATGTTTTAATCTCGACGTCTTTGTTAATAATGCTTTCCTGATATGTTTGGATCTCGACGTCTTTGTTATTATTACTTTCCTCCAATTCTGTTATTTATTGGGTTGCATTTTCTTTATCTACGGTCAGATCGGTAATTTGTTGGTTCATCTGTGCAATTCGTTGATTTATAGACGTTTCATTAATTGTCACGTTTTCAAGAATTTGACTTGCAGTGTACACACGCCATCAGTTGTGTGGAATGCGCATTGGACCCCTACAGTTGCACATCTGTACCGATCTGTCCAATTTGTTCCCAACCAGTTACTTATACTTACAAGTTCATAGCTTAATGCATCATCAGTAAAGAGTAGTGGTATGTATAGTCAATGCGTTGTCACTGGGAATAAAAACAATTGGGTGTGAATAGTGTATGTAATGCATTGTCAGGTAAAAGTTCTTGACGTGTAGTTTTACAGATTGGGTGTGAATAAAAACCATTTTGCTTTCTTAATTTTTTTATTTCATTACACGGTGCACTCATTCGGCAACAAGTGCATTGTTGTCCTTCGGCAACGAGTGTTTTGGGAACAAAAACAATTTCTTGATGTGTCTCGGAAAAGGTAAAGCTTTCCCACCTCCCGCACCAATGTACGCTTTTGGCCAAGATATCAACCGATTATGAACTATTACATGTGAGACTTTGTCGAATAACGCTACCGATTCTGAACTCAAAATCAGACGACCTGTACGACAAGGTCTCACATTCAACCCAACAAATTCTGATCAACAGATTCTGAACTCATTGTTTGAAGGGGTTACTTTTGTAAAGTCAATTTTGAGTTTTCAGGGGGGTACTACAACCGATCATGAACTTTACCCGTTGTGAGACTTTGTCGAATAACGCTACCGATTCTGAACTCAATGTTTGAAGGGGCTACTATTGTAAAGTCAATTGTGAGTGTTATGTCCATCACAATAGTTGGTACCGACTGGACCATTTCGGGTTTCGCCTGCTTGTTGTGTTGCGTCCTGTTTGTTTTCTTGGACGGTTGTTGTTCCTGTTGCTGTGTCAACCCTGTTTCAACTTTGCTAGCAGAGTCTTCCTGAGTCTCGAATTCCATGTTTGTCTTTTGTTGTTATTCTTCTTGGTGGTCGTTTAATGATAGTGGTGAGCGGAAAGGAATTGGATATCATTGCAAACCTTTCTCAAGAAATAACCAAAATTATGGTCGACAGTGTGTACGTGGCTGCCAATCCTAAGAAGAACATCGTCAATGTGAGCGTGAAAGTCTCGCTCGAGAGCAATACCTCCAAAGTTGTCATCGTCACGTTTGACTTTGTCATGTGAGTCGACGTTCCAATCTCTACATTCCGCTGTTAGGTAGGCAAGAGTTCAACTGACATACCAAAGGCTGCAGATGTTACAGTTGGTTAATATGTGACTGCGTCGGCGTTAGACGGATTGTGAATCGATTAATTGTTTAACATGGGCGGTCAAATCAAATATAGTATCGTCGTTGACATCCGAGACGATGTTTCTCAAACATTCGTTTGTGACATATTAATTTACTCAAGAGATATCTATCTTTCTTATTTCACTTGACAAACTTTCTTATTTCACTTGGGTGTATGACTGTGACAAACTATTGGTGGTGATCTTCCCTTTTCTGATCGACATCGAACTGATCGACATCGAACTGTTCGGGATCGAACTCGTCCTCGTTCAAATTATATTTCTCTGTCAGCACTAAAAACCACATTTTCAGTTTCGTTAATAAGAATGTTGTCATTTCCTCGAATGCGTTCCGCTGTGACATACTGCCATCCAACAGAGTACTCCCTGTGTTAGGCAAGAACGGAATACACGAAGTTTTGTTCGGATGTGACTGTGTTGGGATGTAAGGGGGTAAAACACAAATTTGTGAATCAAGGGACGATCAAACACTCATGTAATCAAATTGTCTTTATTTTGTAGCACCATTTACCGTCCCCTCTGTTTGCTCTCAAAAACATTAACCAATTCTGATTGGAAATTTTGTATTTGTCCAACAAATGTTTCTTAATTATGTTGTTGTTGTTAAGATGAGGATTAATGGCGTTGAGAAGTTGTTTAATTTCTATATTGTTATATTTTATTTTCAGGTTGTAATATTGACTCAACCTATCTTTTTCTACCAAAGAATCGTATATTTGCTTCAGCACGTTGTATGATCTTATAATGTTAATTTTGGTTTCATCTGAATCGAATGCAGACTGCAGCGACGACCCGATGTTTGTTTTCGCGGGTCGTGATGTCCAGAGGGTTGCTATAATCGAACTCAATTTAGAATCGATAGTCTTGGCTATCTCGCTGCTTTCAAAAACTTTATTGGATCTGTCGTAATCGTCGTTGTTGTTGTTGTTGTCGTCGTCTACAAACGCAAACGCATCGAGAGTCTTCTCGACCAACTCTTTTTGACTTTCGAGAACGAGCAGGATACTATTGTAAACTCAAATAGAGAGTTAAGATGTGCAGTCTTCTGATTCTGAAAACCTTAGGGTGTCGGTGTCAAAGAACTCTACGTGTCAAGATCTCTGTCCAATTCTGCGTGATTCTGAATACAAATCTTACTATGTCTCAGAGTTGGATCAAATGCGTTGCAGATGTTGCTAGTTGTGTGAACGCGAGACTTTATGTCAGCAGTAGACTGATTCTGAATACTATACGAGTGTTGCATGCTTATTCCCTCAGACTTTTCTGACTTGTCACTTTGTCTCAGAGAATGCTGAAGGATTACGAGAACACTTTGTTTCAAAAGAATGTATCAGTAAAGTGCTTCATACCCAACGGAAATTATAACAGCCTGATCGACGCTGAGAAGACCAAACAAATAGATATCATCATTCCCAAGCGATCTGAGGAACACACTCGATTGGAAACGCACTGCGTGTTAAAATCTGATCCGTCGCACTACGTGCGCATACACGAATCGGGTCGTTTCCTCAGCGTCTATTTGAGGAATTGGAAAACAGACGATGATCCCGTTCTACGTCACCTAGAGGCATCTCCAAATTGTCGTCGCGCGTCTTCGTGGGTGTCATCAGTGTCTGAGCAAGACTTAGAAGATGCAATCAACCAGTACATGAATTGTGATTTCGTCACGGAGATCTATCAGAACGGCGATGCAAGGTTCGACGATATTCGAGCGGCTGTTAAACATCATTTCCTCACCGAGAAGAGATGCTTTGCTAGCATGCAAGAAGCGAAAGCTGTTCTATACACGATGCTGACAGAGAGTAACAAGGTAGTCGCTCCCCCCAAAAAAATAAAGAAAAAAATGAATCTGATGTCAGAGGTGGCCGTGTGCATCTTGTGTGCCACTAACCCAGTGAACGTGATCTTCCAACCTTGCACTCACGGGTGTTGTTGCATGTCGTGCGCCCGATCCGTGTCCACGTGTCCGAAGTGCTGCAAGGACATTTTCCTAAAACAATCCATCGCCTCGTCCTGAAGATAGGACCTTCACCAACGTTTCAGTGTACGTCACGATGAGGAAGAGATAGAAGACAGAACCGAACACAAGGTGAACAAACAAGGAGAAATAGTTGCAGAAAGATGGTTTCTTAGAGTGGTGGATGTGCTTGAGCACTTGCAGAATAGGTAAGTTCAAATCAGAATCTTCTCTCTTCCCTTCCACCAAAGAGAATGTATCTGACATTGAGTGAGGTGAGAGTAAAGACTTGGATAAATGCGTTAGAATAGAGAAATGTGTTCCCGGTGCGAGTAGGCAGCGGCAGGGGAGTACCTCTCGGGACCCACGTGTCATCAAGAAATGAATCGATACGTCATCACCCAAACAACTGAGCGAGCGGCTATGACACTTATGTTTGTACTAGACAACGTGAGCAGGTACCGTGTTGCTTAATCCTAGATTGGTCCAAGTGTGTTTGTGTGTGTGTGTGTGTGTGTGTGTGTGACCACGACAAATGCAGACCTTGTCATTTGGGAACACGTAACACAAATATATTTGGACGTACATCACATGTAAAAAATACAGACTTTGGTGGTAACAAATGCAGATTTTGCAGACTTTGGTCATTCTGGAAGTGTGTATAATAAATGCAGACTTTGGTCATTCTGGAAGTGTGCATAGCAGACTTTGGTCATTCTGGAACACGTGACGAACGTCACATTGACATGGGTGTAACAAATGTTTGACTCACATGACTCTGTTCTTCCCTAACAGCAGAGTGTACAGATTGGAACATCGACTCACATGACAAAGCTAACGTGACTGTTCGAAGATTGTGAAGTCTAGACCGAGTACGTTGCAGATGCAACGCAGCATGTCTGCTGATTCCTGATTTCCACTGTCGTCAGTCCTGTCAGGGTTGAGACGACTGGTTTCTAACGATGAACGTGTTTCTGAACACCGACCATTGCCAAAAGTCAACTTTAGAAAATTTGAGCAGAGCGATGGCAGGGAACAGCAACCGGGAATCCATCGATCTGGTCCACCTTGGAGGCGATAAAAGAGTATGACTTGTTCTTACGTCTCATTTGTATGACTTGTTAATTATAAAATGCTATCTCAACTTTACGTGAATGAATATCCGACTTTGGTACCGTGTTGGCGTGTCTCTGTTCGACTTTGTCTGACCCCCTCCAAAATTCGATTGACCACATTCACTCATGTCAGCGCGCTGGGAAGGGTAGGATGTCATAAATGTCACTTGAAGGGTAGGATATATTAAATTCAGTATTTTAAATAATTGTATATTCATCATTTGTATATAAATCCGTTTAACATAGTCATCTTTGTTTCATGGGTTAGTCATCTTTGTTTCATGGGTTACGTTAACAGAAGACTGCGTAAAAAATCAAAATCACATACATTTAATTTGTTCTAAACTAATCTAAATTTACACAGCTGCAATCTGCATTCGATTCAGATGAAACCAAAATTAACATTATAAGATCATACAACGTGCTGAAGCAAATACACGATTCTTTGGTAGAAAAAGATAGGTTGAGTCGATATTACAACCTGAAAATAAAATATAACAATATAGAAATTAAACAACTTCTCAACGCGGCCGTCGGTAAAAAGGGAATCATGTTCTACCAACGAATCATTTCGATTTTAGCCTCGCTGAAAGAATTGGTCCTGTGATCCTCATCTTAACAACAACAACAGAATTAAGAAACACTTGTTGGACAAATACAAAAATTTCCAATCAGAATTGGTTAATGTTTTTGAGAATAAACAGAGGGGACGGTAACGGAGATTACGAAATGTCAGATGCGATCGAGATCACTTGTAATGCGCAACACTCTCATCGGAATGTCTAGTTTTACGAGTTGCTTCACTGTACTCCAGTCGAACTCTTTCCTTTCGATAACGGGTTCCTCCATCCTCTTCTTGTACAACACCTGGAATTAACAAATTAAAATAAATAACGAGCGCGTGTAACATATGTTGTTTGACACGCGTGTATTGAACGAAATTGTTCAATACTAACCTGTTCGATGAAGAGAGGATCATTGGTGAACTGCATGAAGTAACAATCTGGATTGTGGTATATGTGTTCTATTAAGGGATCGCCTTTACGCCAGTTTCTCAGCGAAAGACCACAATGATAGCACCTCACGTTGTCACCCACACCTGTAAGAGTAATAATAGAAGTAGTAAATGTTGAAAAATAGAAGTAATAAATGTTGAATCATTAATATTGCCAAAAATATTGTTGAACCAATATATAAAAGGAATATTACCCAAGTAATAAAATCCAACTTTGGCTAGATTTGCAGACGTCTGTTCCACGCCGGACTCTCTTCGTCGTTCTCGGTTTCTCTCTGTGCGACTCGACTCGATTTCGCAACGGGTTTTCTTTTGGTGTTCTTGCATCGCGTGACGAAAAGGTCTTTTACATTGTTGTCATTTAACCTCTTCTTCAATATCTCGTTAATCAAATTTTTGAACTTGACTCTGTAGCGCTTGTTCAACTGATTCTTGTATCTGCCGATAATGGGTGACGTTCCCTGTCCCGCCCTGTTACAGTAAACGCATCGTTCCAACGAATTTGAAGTGACGGTCAAGTAGGTTTCACCCGTACGGACCGACGAGCGACTGCACCTGGTAGAGAGCCATTCAATTTTCTCGCAGGAGCACAGGACCAATTCTTTCAGCGAGGCTAAAATCGAAATGATTCGTTGGTAGAACATGATTCCCTTTTTACCGACGGCCGCTGATTTGAATTTAGATTTTATCACTTCGAGCAAAGAAACGACAAAAGAATGCATTACGTTGTGAACCGATATGACGTTCTTTAAAATGCAAGAGACCGAGTCGATCCCGTACTTCATGAGTCTTCCCAGAGAAAGGTAACGTCACGTTGATCGAAACGTGGGACGTCGAATCGACCAGCGGGTTCTTCAGAAAGTACATGGCTAGTAAGCCTTCCAAACGCAAGGAGATCCGAAACGACAATGCAGAGGTGACAAAGACTAGAGTTGAAAGAGAAAACACGAGAAAGAACTTCATCCAGAACATTAAGACTCATATCGAAATATTCAACAAAAACAAACAGATCATATACGAGACCGTGGTGAAAAACGAAAAGCAATTGAACGAACCGGATAGCACTTTCGACAGCGACGCTCTGACAACCATAATGAAAACTAGAAATGTCGAAGACGAAGATAGAATCGAAAATAGCAGCTGGACGCAAATACGAATGGTACTCTCCTATCATGCTCCCTGTCAAACTCTTCGTCAATGCCATGGTGAACTCTAAAACCAATTCTGATGCCACAATCTGTCGACATGTTGAACAAAGTCTCACATTCACTCCGTCATACAGAGTCAGACGTTCGCCGAAGGCTTAATATGCCACATGACGGCACATTCACACGGTTTAGGAATCTGTAAACATGTAGAACAAAGTCTCACATTTACTTAGAGTTAAGATGTAGTAGATGTGGAGATGTAGTAGACTGTGAGGTGTAAGAAGACGATGTCGTGACACGTCGACAACTAACAAGACGAATTGCTAGAGTTCAGATGTTATGGGTGTAACAAGACGAATTGATCATCAGAGTACCTGACTGCTGCTAGTGAATGTGTGACTTTGTCTCATCTGTTCGTTTGCAAAAAGATGTCGTGCCCATCCGAGCAACTGACTGCTGCTACATGTCGATAACTGCACAATTGATGTCGAGATCAATGTTGGATCCCAATTAAGATGTAATACGTTTTTAGTAACGATCACGAAGTAAATATTGTCCCGCGGTTTGTGTACATATAACGCAGAGCGGGTCTTGACAGGGTATTCGTTGTTATTTCCACGAACCGTATTAAACTTTCGAGACAGGAAATACACACAGTGCAAACACAGTGTTGCAAATACACGATGCAAATACACACATTGCAAATACACAGAGTACTGCAAATACACACAGTGCAAATACACACAGTGTAAATACAAACAGTGCAAATACACACAGTGCAAATACACACAGTGTAAATAAAAACAGTGCAAATACACACAGTGCAAATACACACAGTGTAAATAAAAACAGTGCAAATACACACAGTGTAAATAAACACAGTGCAAATACACACAGTGCAAATACACACAGTACTGCAAATACACAGACACAATGCAAATATAATAAATACACACAGCGCTGCAAATACACACAATAACTTCATACACAGTGCAAATACACACAGTGCAAATACACACAGTGCAAATACACTGCAATCTTAAAATCATTATTCTTTATAGTTTTTTTTCACATATACTTAATTTATTTGTCTTTTCACTTAATTCGGTGCTAAGGCTTGTTACTTGTGTTTCTAATTCAGTTACTTTGTTACCTTCAGTGAATAATGTGGTTTTTAAGAGTTCGTTGCTCTTTTTGTACTCGGCTTCACAGGAAACGTACTTTTGATAATTTATCAAATTTTCATCGTTCAATGTTTTAATCTCGACGTCTTTGTTAATAATGCTTTCCTGATATGTTTGGATCTCGACGTCTTTGTCATTAATACTTTCCTCCAATTCTGTTATTTTTTGGGTTGCATTTTCTTTATCTACCGAACGACGTCGTAAAACAAATCTATACACACTCAACCGAGAAAATGAAACTAAATTGAACGACAGTCACGAATCGGTTCTGAATAACGATTTGAAAGATATCATTGTGCCGTTGTTACGTACATTTAGAGATGTTTTGTTAATTTAAGTGTCTTGGTGTATTAAAGATGAAACAAAATATATCAGTGTATTATTTGAATATGAGACTTTGTGTCAGTGGTAAACGTATTCTGAATCCTATACGTGTTGTTGTTGCATGACTTAAACCCTCAAGAGTTGCAGATGGTGGTGAATGCGAGACTTTGTGTCAGCTGTAGACGGATTCTGAATACTATTGTGTGAACATCAGGGTTAATAAAATGTTTATATCCTACATCATATTTATTATTTTCAACAACCTACATCACTCTTGAAATCGGTGCAACACTTACACGGTACTCTTTCGACATTCAGCTGTAAAACGAAGGTAATGCGTCGGTGATTAAATCTTTGGGGATGTCTTTACACTCAGGTAAGCAGAGTATATTAACCGAACCGCTGTGGCGGTTAATTCACAGGAAAGACATCCTGGGGAGTTGAGATCTCTGGTAGCAATTGCACAAAGACATCAGTGCCATGATGGTCGATAAAAAATATGCCGAAGTGAATATTTTTCTGGAACGGTACAACAAAAATGCTATCCGGAATGGATTGAAGGAACAAAAATACTTCGAACAGTTGTCTGACGTCTGCTACACGTTATTCGGCATCGAATTGCTACACAATAAAGATTTCGACGGACGACTGAAGACCATTTTGGTGAACGACGCACTGAAGAAAAAAACCTTCGACGTGTGGTGTTCAATAAGTATTTCGAAATTCCCAGACTCTACCTGACGCACACCGGTGTGTGGCTGGACAACACTCACGGGAATTTGAAGGTGAAGCAGTTTCCATTGAGTGAATGGGTTTTTCCTTCAGCTTACATGTTGTTCTACATGCTGAACAACCGTAACGCGAGCGAGGAGTTTCTCAAATTCAGTAGTGTAAGAGAGAGACCGACGGTGATCGATTTCATGTCCGGCGAGGCTGGAAAGTCGCTGTTGGATGTCATGGACGCGACGTTCGACAACAACAATACTAAAAATAAGAAATCAAGCATCGGTTATCGGGTGTTAGAGTGATTCTTCGGGTGTTTGGCTCTCTTGCTTTTTCCTAATTTATTTGTAGGTCTTCAACAATACCGGCTGGTCACATTACTTTTTATTCCGTCTTGTGTGCAGAACAGGTGTGTAAATGTGCGTGTTTTGGATTTACAAAGTCGACTTTAAAAACAAAAAGAGGAGGAGAATGGTAGGATTCTTTACGAAATATTACCAGATTAAAGATGTAGCTGCACATGACGGTATCCGTACAAGGCGTATCTATCGAGTCACCTCAAATTCTATCCAAAATAAATTCGGATCGATCTAAGTTAGACCCCTTTTTAAACTAAATTACAGTTGATAAAAATACGGTCTTCGGCGTAACGCTATTTAAGATCATCAAAAATATTAACTTGGACACCGCGTTGTGAACCACCAATAAAAATAGAGTCTAGGCGTGAGTCCAAATTAAGTTAGACTCAAATATTTTTGCATTGTAATAATTCAGTTTTGCATTGTACTAATTCATTAGTAATTATAGATTTTTCATTTTTGCAACTTGTTAGATCTGCTTGTACTGTTTTTAACTGTTTCGTATGATTATCGTATTCGTTTTTAAGTTCTCTTAACAAATTCAGTTTGTCAGTGTTCAGACTGTCTATATTACTTTTTAATTCGTCAATCTCTGTAGATTTAGTAAGCGGTTTTTTTTTTAGATTCTCTAGCGATGTGTTCATCTGTGCAATCTTAAAATCATTATTCTTTATAGTTTTTTCACATATACTTAATTTATTTGTCTTTTAACTTAATTCGGTGCTAAGGCTTGTTACTTGTGTTTCTAATTCAGTTACTTTGTTACCTTCAGTGAATAATGTGTTTTTTAAGAGTTCTTTGCTCTTTTTGTACTCGGCTTCACAGGAAACGTACTTTTGATAATTTATCAAATTTTCATCGTTCAATGTTTTAATCTCGACGTCTTTGTTAATAATGCTTTCCTGATATGTTTGGATCTCGACGTCCTTGTTATTATTACTTTCCTCCAATTCTGTTATTTTTTGGGTTGCATTTTCTTCATCTACGGTCAGATCGGTAATTTGTTGGTTCATCTGTGCAATTCGTTGATTTATAGACGTTTCATTAATTGTCACGTTTTCAAGAATTTGCTTGTTCGATGGCTACGGCTTCGGTCATCGTTGCGGCGGCGCTATTAAGTTATCGCTTGCTTCGAAGAGTAAGTTGCCCAGTGAATGTGAGACCTTGTCGTCCTTGTTGTACAGTGCTAACAGATTCCAGACAATCGTCAAGACATGTATCTCTACATCTTGCATAAGTCGAGGTACAGGGACAGTGAGTTTTAGATGCATCCCATACTATGTTGTCTTCCTTATAAATCACAATTAATTTGAACGAACTAGTTATGCTTCTATCAACTGCAGTCGAAATGACATTGTCAACACCGTAGTTAATTTTTTTAAGTATCTGTCACCGTTATCATCAACGATATTTGCTTCTACAGTTATGAATCTCCAAGAACTGATAGCGATTCCGAAAACTTTAGAACGTGAAATGTTAAAAGTAATGTAGACAGGGTACTCTTCGTCGTAGATTTGAATCTTGATATTTACGGTGTCTTCTAGAGGCATCATGCAGAAGACTAACGATTGTGTCGTCCTCGATTCTGGATGTTCCTCGTTGTCTGACTCAGCTTTGACGTGGATTCAGCTGCTGGATGTTGCTAGAATATTAAAAACCAGTTTGAAGAAGAAGCAGAGTTTCACAACGCACATGTAGATATTAAAATACAATTCTGTTTAAACAAATTTATTAATATATTTGTTCATCAGGATTCATCAGGATACACGAGATGTTAGAAACAAACTCTTTCAAAAGACAATTTCTAATACCTACCTGCGTTGAAGATCCTTTGCGCTTGATTCCCTTATTGGAGACAGCAGCCTGTTCGTCACTCTTTAAGTCTCGTGTGGGACAGGCACAAACCCGCACGTCAATCACTTTGCGTCCCAGCACCTCAGCTTGCGTGATACTACAATAACCAACATTAATTAATTAATGATGACACAAAATAATGATAACACAAAATAAATACAAACACAAAAGCTACAAAATCAACAAACTAAACACGAAGAAGAAAAATCTGAATTAAGGAAAGAAATTGAAAAGTCATCTGCCAAAGTACAACAAATAATGACGATATACAAAGATGTAGATAAGAAATTCTTAGAAGTTAATGCAAATATACGAAAGATAATCCAAGAGAAAGACCGACTGAACGCAGAATTATCTGAAAATAAAAATAAGATCGATCTTATGCAAAATGAATACGAACAACTCCAACAACGTAATAACCATGCACCTCCTCCAGTACAGGTAGGTAGTCGTTACATACATCATCACGTCAACAGCCTCGAGATTGTCTGCGCTTTTCACTACAATACGTAACATACAGATTGTAGAAATTGTCGATCAGTATACCTGACTGTCCACTGTCTGCAACCCATGATGAAGTTAGCTCGTGTTCTACCCAGTGTCGAAAATTCTGACCTGGTCCTCTACTCGCGCACACCGGAAGCTGTAGACGCGCTGAAGATGATGTATGTGAACCACTACAAATCTTTCTTGGAAGCGGAAGTATACACAAAATTCAGAAATCTGCAATTTGACATTGCTGGAGAGCCTACTGCTGACGATATTAGGAATCAACACTATTCAGAATCTGTTCAATCTGTGCGAACAGATTCGTGGTGTCTGTCAGTGTCAGATAAGATTCTGAGTTAACTACATTACATCTCAACTCTCTATTCAATTCTAACACAACTGTAACATCTGCAACGTACTCGGTCTAGACTTTGGTATGTAAGTTGAACTCTTGCCTACCTAACAGCGGAGTGTAGGGATTGAAACGTCGACTCACATGACACAAGTTTGGTGAATGTGAGACCTTGTCGATGCAGTTGCATTGCTTAACAATCCATTGCTGGGGTGTCTCCATTGCATAAGTTGTGTCGTTAATGCAATTACTCAGACAAAGTAATACTCGTAGGCAAGAGGTCACAATCCGTCTAACACCGACGCAAAGTCACACATTAACACAACTGTAACATCACCCAACTCTCCGAATATACGTTTCCGACAAAGTCAAGCGACATCTCAGACAAAAGCACGCATTCACCTAACACTCAGCATTGAGACAAACTCAAACATCAACACACACCGGAATTGGTCACCGCTGTAGATAAACGCACACATTTACCAAACGGAATCGGTCACCGCCTCCGAATCAAATCAACCACTCAGAATCGGTCTACGTTGCAGACAAAGTCACGCATTCACCAGCGTCTCAGAATTGGTCTATATTACAAACGAAGTCACGCATTCACCAACGTCAGATTTCATGGTGTCGCTTCTGCTTGTGATTTCGCTAGGTGTTTAACTCCTGACCTAAAAGTTCTATATTGCATGTACCTCGTGAAAACGAGCAATATTTTAGACTTAACTATCAATTGGAAATCTGTCACGTCCAGCAAATATTAAGTATATATAGACAATTCGAGTTAATTTTGAAAAATAATTTAATTCCAATGTACGTTAATTAGATTTAAAAAAGCAATGTCAGAACGAAGGAGATGTTTTATTTTAAATTAGTTAATTAATCTGAACTGAAGGTCCTGAATTTTAGTTCACGGCGCGTTCAAAGTTATTAACGACGACATACACGGAACAAGATGAGTTAAGAGGAGGTTCTAGTTCTTCTTCTTCGAGGTTTTTGTTATTGACAATCAGATTTATGCTGTAATCGAGCATGCTGTGCAAGTTCCTGAGCGGGGTTTGATAATCGTAACCGAAAGGTGCGATTAATCGGTCTATTATAGACGTTAAGAGTGTGTGATGGGTTTGACCTTCTTTCAACATCATGATGACGTCGTACAACGCCATTGAAAAATTCAACAAGTAAAATGCAAAGCATGCCTGGCTAGCTCCGTTTTTACGTTCTTTGAATTTTAGAAAAGGTGAAGTATCGCCGAAAATAGGTCGACGTCTCTTTACTAAGAGAGAGACGTTCTTCTCGCTGCAGTAATTTGAAAAGAAGAGTATGCTCGCAAGTATCCGCTCTGCTGCGTTGACTTTTAACATGAGCATACAAGTGTTGACACACTCCTTCAAATTTTTGAGACTCCTCAGCGTTGATTTGTAAAAGGAAACGTTGCTAGAAAAAGAGAAATAAATATTCTGAACCGCGTCTACGGCCAGTTGTGTTAATGTGTGACTTTGAGTCGGCGTTAGACGGATTGTGAACTCTTGCCTACGAGTCTTACTTTTTACTTTGTCTACGTAATTGTATCCAACGTGCAACGTACTCCGAGGTGACCCATATGTTACATCAACAAATTCTGAATAGGAGATGTAGTTGAATATAAAGTTGAGACCTTGTCGTACAGGTCGTCTGATTTTGAGTTCAGATGAAAAATAATAATTGAGTTTACAATAGTAACCCCTTCAAACATTGAGTTCAGAATCTGTTGGGGTGAATGTGAGACCTTGTCGTACAGGTCGTCTGATTTTGAGTTCAGATGAAAAATAATAATTGAGTTTACAATAGTAACCCCTTCAAACATTGAGTTCAGAATCTGTTGGGGTGAATGTGAGACCTTGTCGTACAGGTCGTCTGATTTTGAGTTCAGAATCGGTAGCGTTATTCGACAGAGTCTCACATGTAACTGGTATAGTTCATAATCGGTTGATATCTTGGCCAAAAGCGTACATTGGTGCCCGTAAAATCGACTGTCATTGAGACCGATATCAACAATTCGGTTTCATTGATTACAACTATCTTGTCAGAGTTACTCTTAGGTGAGAATTTGATTACGATCACCTCACGCCTCAATTTGTTTGTTCAACCGTATAATTTCGTCTTCTTGTTTTTTCAGTAATATCGATAAGTCATTACTCTTTTCACTCAGTTGGGTTTCGAGAGCAGTTTTCTCTTGCTGGAGGCGAGTGACATCTTGCTGGAGTCCATCTCTCGTTTGTGTCTCTTGTAACCCACGTGTCATCAAGAAATGAATCGGTACGTCATCAACTACGGGTTGTGGAAGACCAACAAACACCCTCTATTTTTATTCGACCCCGTTAAGCATTTTAATCAAGCAGAACAAGTGTGTAAAGATTTGGGAAATAATTCGTTAGCCGTGTATAACGAAGACAAAAGAGCGTTTCAATGCATCCCGCGTTCGGAAGCGATTAGAAACGCTCTCACGTTCGCTGGTCCGTACGAACCTTCCCTTTTCATGGACATAGATCACGCTAACGGGTATTTGCATGGGTCTCTCTGCGCGCATGCAATTGTAAGTCAAGACTTCCTTGTCGTACAGTGCTAACAGATTCCAGACAATCGTTAATGCAACTCTACACAAGACATATATCTCTACATTTTGCATAAGTCGAGATGACCTGCACCAATACTATACATCTTGAATGTGTCACACTCTACAGAGTTCAGAATCGTATCGTAGCTTGTCATTATCGTATTCAATAGTCTTGTTGCGTTGAGTTGAGTGGCGTTGAGTTAATCTTCTTCGGTCCGACGAGTCAATATTCGAGTGGCGTTGAGTTAATCTTCTTCGATCCGACGAGTCAATATTCGAGTGGCGTTGAGTTAATCTTCTTCGGTCCGACGAGTCAATATTCGAGTGGCGTTGAGTTAATCTTCTTCGGTCCGACGAGTCAATATTCTTCGAATGTTTTTAGTGTAGTTGATAATTTACGTTTGTTTTGTTGTTGCTACTACATGGCAAATTGAAAAATCTACAAACTAAAAATAGTAGGTAACTCTTTGGTGTGGGAAGAACCAGTCGCGTCGTCCACCTAATCTGCATTCGATTCAGATGAAACCAAAATTAACATTATAAGATCATGCAACGTGCTGAAGCAAATATACGATTCTTTGGTAGAAAAAGATAGGTTGATTCGATATTACAACCTGAAAATAAAATATAACAATATAAAAATTAAACAACTTCTCAACGCCATTAATCCTCCACCTCCCGCGGCAATGTACGCTTTAGGCCAAGATATCAACCGATTATGAACTTTACCCACCGCGGTTGAGAGCTGCTGTTCAGAGAGAGTGGTGCAGGTCACTGAATAGAGAGTTAAGATGTGCAGGTCTTCTGATTCTGAAAACCTTAGGGTTTGTAGTTAAGACTGAATAGAGAGTTAAGATGTGCAGGTCACTGAATAGAGAGTTCTGAATAGAGAGTTAAGATGTGTAGGTCTTCTGATTCTGAAAAGATGTGCAGGTCACTGAATAGAGAGCAACGCTACTAAGCTGTTCGACGACGCCGTATCGTCGACTCGTCGTCGCTTCTTCTTAGACGGCGGCGGACCGATGTCGTTGTCCTCCTCGTTAACACGCATCGACCAGAAATTCTGTTCGCTGACATCGTTGGAAGAGTAGTTCACCACTCTCGATGCTGCTTGACTTCAATGCAATAGTTTATAAGTTTGCTTTGAAACGAGTTGTTTCATCGTATAGTTTTAAGTCGTTTTGAAACGAGTTGTTTCATTGCATAGTTTTAAGTCGTTTTGAAACGAGTTGTTTCATTGTATAGTTTTAAGTTGCTTTGAAACGAGTTGTTTCATTGCATAGTTTTAAGTTGCTTTGAAACGAGTTGTTTCATTGTATAGTTTTAAGTTGCTTTGAAACGAGTTGTTTCATTGCATAGTTTTTAAGTTTGCTTTGAAACCGTTGTTTCTCCTGGCTATAGATTTTTAAGTTAGTTATAAGGTTTGGAAACGAGTTGTTTCTAAATTGCAGCTAGTTATCATTTTTATCATTTAACATTTCCTTACAAATCTAGTGGAATACTGCCATCTTGAAAGTTAGTGTCTATACTTTACCTACCCTTATTATCTAGAGCGATGACAAGACCATTTCTACATATAAGAGCTATGACAATCATCTTGCAACCGTGACGTGGTCTCCTATCAATACATGCCAAATCACAGGGGTGTAATTGACACACACGAAGTAACGCGCGAAAAGCTGTGACGTAAGCTATCAATCGGCGTCGTTATCGACACATGCCAAAACATGGGCGTTATCTTAATCACAAATACTCAATAGGATAAGATTTGTAGTAAAGCGATCTGCAAAGATCTTAATATTTGTCTTCTATGAGGACGTATATTTATGTAATATTTACATAAAAAAAAAAATATTACATTGTTTTATTTTTAACAAACGTACATTACATTATTTAACAAATGTACATTATATAGTGTGCACTCCCTGCGAGTGCTTTTGCTGTTGATGTTTGGTGAGTCCTCTTACAGCTACAGATTCTTGGCGGCATGCTTCGGAAGACCGTTTGATGAGACACCCAACAATGCAACTCTCTGGTGTTGGATGAGTTAATGAACAGGTACAACAGAGAAGCAAAGAAGGATGTGACTTCAGTTAAATTTTTATTTTAGGAGTAAAACAAACATACACTACTACAGAACATACACGCACACGAATAACAGATACAGAATTATCAGTCCACACGCACACGAATTACATAGAGACTTTTTCAGCCACAACTTCAGTTCCATTTTTATTTTAGGAGTAACATAAGAGTCTGCACACATGTCTTAGGTTGACTTGATTTCTAATGTTAACACAATTTATATACTGTACAGAACACCTCCATCACACACACATACACAAGTTACATACACTACACACTCACACACAACAGTTCCATTTTAATACACACACACAAGTTACATACAACAGGAAGAGGTTCAACAGGAAGAGTTCGTTTACAACTGTAAGTTTAAAATTTAATACACATTCAACATCTTAAAAACTACATCTTAAAAATTAGTACACATCTCATCATTCACACACTTGTAGAATAAACACATTCACACACATGTAGAATAAACACTTGACATTTCATCTTATCACGTGAGTCACATCCTTTCTTCTTCCAGCTTGCAACAACAACACCAAACTTAAAGTTGACCCTCGGACGAGACTGTTTTATAAACAAACAGTTGAATTGAGACTCATCTTTCTCTATCCTACCTGAGACACATCTTTCTCTACACCCTACCTGGGTTTGTCGTCACCAACTGTAAGTTGTGTGCGGCGTACTCGTTTAAAACCTAGGTGTCTGAATGTAGTGACTCTATTTTTATTGGTGGTTCACAACGCGGTGTCCAAGTTAATATTTTTGATGATCTTAAATAGCGTTACGCCGAAGACCGTATTTTTATCAACTGTAATTTAGTTTAAAAAGGCAAACGTGACGATGACAACTTTGGTGAATGTGAGACCTTGTCGTTATGAATGTCACAGTTGCATTGCCTGACGCATCCACAATCCATAGCTGGGGTGTCTCCACGACACATAAGTTGCATTGCATAAGTTGTGTACGACACACGTTTATCGTGACGTTAGACTTTGTCATGTGAGTCGACGTTCCAATCTGTACACTTAATATTTAACTGCATCACATATTAAGCATTCGTATATCCGGTTGAACACACACTGGAAATATTTCACGTTGGTGTCGATGACGTTTGTTTCTTCGACAGTTTGCCCGTAGCCGATTCTGCGCCGTTCCTCTTTTGATTTGTTGCATGCTTGGATGGATATGTTGCTGACGTAATCTTTAATTGTTTTGTTTTTCGTTTCGTAAGGCCAGATCAAAACCTTCGACATGCATGAAAAAATCAATCATCAAGCAAATGAAGAAATGTCTCCGTATGAAAGACTGAATGGGAATGTATCGGACAGTAAGAGTAAAATAAAATGTTAAGTCCGTATTTATTGTTTATTTTTCACCAGTACAATTTGACTTCATTTGTCAACTCGGTCATGGATGTGTGTGAGAATCGATCTCAAAGCATTCGTCAACGACAGAACATCGGACACGAACAATTGCATCCTTCGAAACGATCATCCCGTTGTCGTTAAAACGATAGAGTGCGTCAACAGGATCATCGAACGACGTCGTAAAACAAATCTATACACACTCAACCGAGAAAATGAAACTTAATTGAACGACAGTCACGAATCGGTTCTGAATAACGATTTGAAAGATCGTTGTTACGTACATTTAGAGATGTTTTGTTAATTTAAATGTCTTGGTGTATTAAAGATGAAACAAAATATATCAGTGTATTATTTTTACCATATGGGTTTACTTTTGTAATTGAGAGATTGCTCTCGTTTTCGTGTACGGCTTCGTATGACGAGTCAAGAGCAGTTTCTCGTGAATTGTGTGATTGCATGTGTGGTTGAATTATTTAATTGCATGTGTGGTCTTTCATATGCACGGGTTCATTTACCGACATGACAATTAAATACGATCTAAAATGACAAACATGGATCAAAGTACATCACGCAGATGCAAATGTCAACAAGGAAAAAGAGAAGTCTCTTTAGTAAGTAAGACGTCGCTCACATGTGAACACACAACTGAACTCACGCCTCCTGGCGTCTGGCCTGCGATTGAACTTCAGTAAGGTTTGTAAATATAAATTCAATAATCTGTTCAAACCTTTAGTGCACGAAGTGTGAAGAATTCCGTCCGTCACTGGACCTAGTGAACATCCCGTCAATTATGTGATCGTGTGTGATGAGTAGCAACATGTGAATACCGAACGAACGTGCACAGTGTACCGCTCTGAATTAGTAAGTGCGTCATGTTCTGAGAAGAGTGTATGTCGTACATTATACTTAAATCGTTTTTCAAGTGTACGTTTTTTGGACTCGGAGAGAACTCTATTCAGAATATGTTCTATCCGGCGGAGTATACAGATTGGAACGTCGACTCACATGACAAAGTCTAACGTGACGATGACTACTTTACCTTCGATCAATAACATGTACAACACTAGAGCTCAAAATCTTATCTCAACGTAGGCAAGAGTTCTACATCTTATCTTCAAATATTCATAGGCAAGAGTTCAAATGAATTTATAATAGTACCCCCTGAAAAGCACACGAATGGCTGACTTTGTCTTATATATCGACCGATTCTGAGACGCATGAAAAAAACAAAATTGAATTTATAATAGTAACTCCTGAAAAAGTAAAATTGAGTTTATAATAGTACCCCTTAGAATGTAAATGAAATACACTGTAGACAAATTTCATTGGTGAATGCGTGACTTTGTCTGCAATGTAGACCGATTCTGAGACATTCACCTCAGAGTAGGTTGCACGTTGGACGGTGCGTCTAGACCAACAATGCAACTCTCTAGTTGCTCTTAATGCTTGTAAGATTTTGTACACTCCGCTGTTAGGTAGGCAAGAGTTCACAATCCGTCTAACGCCGACGCAGAGTCACACATGCAACGTACTCGGTCTAGACTTCACACGGTTCGAAGTCTCTTTATGTTTTCTTTTTCGCCTGCGTGAACTGGAATGGAAAAACAGTCATCGTTAGAATGATAATAAAGGCAAATCGAGATAATAAAGACTCGATAAGAAAAAGAAAAAAGGCAAATCACAAAAAAAAAAGGCAAACTCACGTTTGTCCGTGCAATTCAGCAGCGTGTAGTAGGATTCTCCCATGGAGTACATGCGCTCGTCGGGCGTATCGGCACATGCCTTGTTCCTGATAGCCGTCGCGACTTTTTTCATCTCTTCTTCTTTCTCCTTGTCTTTGGAAATCGGCGTGACGTCCAACAGATATGTGAACAGGGCTTTGTCGCTTAAGGGTTTTCCGGCAGCAATTGCGGCGGTGGCGGAATCGCTTAACAGTATTTTCCTGTATTCCTTCAGTTGCTTTTCGAGTACGATTCGCAGAGGTTTCTTCTTGGCAGTTTTAGAGACGAATGCGGATCCCAGGTTGCGAACGATACTCTCCGTGTCGCACATCTCGATGTCTGAAAAATTAAAAAGTAAGATAATCACTGGGACAAAAACGTGCCAACACCTGGAATTAACAAATTAAAATAAATAACGAGCGCGTGTAACATATGTTGTTTGACACGCGTGTATTGAACGAAATTGTTCAATACTAGCCTGTTCGATGAAGAGAGGATCATTGGTGACCTGCATGAAGTAACAATCTGGATTGTGGTATATGTGTTCTATTAAGGGATCGCCTTTACGCCAGTTTCTCAGCGAAAGACCACAATGATAGCACCTCACGTTGTCACCCACACCTGTAAGAGTAATAATAGAAGTAGTAAATGTTGAAAAATAGAAGTAATAAATGTTGAATCATTAATATTGCCAACAATATTGTTGAACCAATATATAAAAGGAATATTACCCAAGTAATAAAATCCAACTTTGCCTAGATTTGCAGGCGTCTGTTCCACGCGAAGTAGTATAAACACATTTGTTATCGACGAATCCAATTCGAAGAACAAAGTACTTCACAAACAAAACAGGTTCTTCATATTGAATTTTTATTTCGACGACGATACGGTAACGTCCTATACCGACACGACTATACCTCAACAACACGAAGCGTTTCAGATTAAATTAATCGATACTCCTTTTTCGGAAAGCGACATAGTGTTCCACTTCTCTCAAGAGCGTCGACTGGCTGTTTTTCAATTTGTGCAACGAATCCGCTTTCAGCTTAAAAACACGATTCAACAATTCGTTCTCGGGTATGATAAAGTTGTCGTTCGTTTCAACTTTGCTAGCAGAGTCTTCCTGAGTCTCGAATTCCATGTTTGTCTTTTGTTGTTATTCTTCGTGGTGGTATGCGATGGTTCAACTGTTTCTGATAACTCTTCACTTCGATGTCGAGATTGTCAGCCACTAACAATTCGGAGACACAGTGACAGCCAAACCCGTTTATCTCACATATTCGCTAACGTGTGACAAGGACATCGTCATTCGCTTCTGACTGCTACTAATATTCCCGGTGTTGTTTGATTGTTAATTTTGTAGCATGGGTTTAAATGAATCTGTATCTGAAATTGTAACTGCTTGAAGACAGAGAAAACAATTGTATGTAAGCTTCTTGAACGAGACAGAGCGATCACTTACCGTCAGTAATAAATATTTTAACCGCTGTTGAGTTTTATTTTCTTTTAGATTTTTTTTTTCTGCACTGAAGAACCGTAACAAGACAATTACTACGTGACGCTTCTTCAAGCTCGACCCCATTATTTTACTTACCTAAATCGCTCTTGTTTAGAGGTCGATGCTTCTTGTTTTTTTGGCATCCCTCCCAAAACAAAGGTTTCATTTTTTAGCTAGGATTTAAGGATAAAGTTAAGATTTAAAACAAATAATAACAAGCCAGTTTATTATCATAATCATGCACTCTCCTCTCTTTACATTCGAGACGTTGGTGAATGCGTGACTTTGTCTGCAATGTAGACCAATTCTGAGACGATTTTGATACGATGCTTCTAACAAACGCATCTCTCGCTTGTGTATCTTTCATTGACAGAAGTTCTTCATAGGGGGTCAGCTCCGTTATCGACAAGGTGGGTCTGGATACTAGAGGTCCTGCTTGATCTGACGGATCTGTTTCGAAGGTTTCTTCATCTCCGTACGTAATCATACGTCTTTCACTCCGACGATTTGATTGCTCTTAATGCTTGTAAGATTTTGTACACTCCGTAGGCAAGAGTTCACAATCCGTCTAAACACAACTGTAACATCTGCTTTGTCATGTGAGTCGACTTTCCAATCTAGACCAACAATACAATTCTCTAGTTCTTAATGCTTGAGTCCAACAATGCAACTCTCTATTGCATTGCTGTGTGTACTATCTCAACTTTATATTCAACTACATCTCCTATTCAGAATCTGTTGATGTAACATATGGGTCACCTCGGAGTACGTTGCACGTTGGATACAATTACTTAGACAAGGTAAAAAGTAAGACTCGTAGGCAAGAGTTCACAATCCGTCTAACGCCGACTCAAAGTCACACATTAACACAACTTATCTTCGAGAGACAGAGACACGATATGTTCATTGGGGGTGTGGGCCTTGCGGAACGCAGTGCGCGTCCGTCGCAACGTGATGGACGATTCGTTTCTGCCCTCCTTTCCAGTTCCGTTGAACCTAGTGTTAAAACAAGAAGAGAGATACAGCAGCGACAGTTTTAAAGACCTAGAGTACTACAGGTTGTTCAAAGAGAGTTTCGTTAATACCATCCAGACCTACGCCGACGAGATGAGTGCTGTTAAAAGTAAATTGAAAGGTTCGTTGAAATCAGAGCAACTAGTAGCTTCCGATAGTCGACCCTTTTCCGTGGCGACAAAAGATATAACTGCCACCCTCGACACTCTGAATCCGCTGGGCGATCCAACAGACTTAGTACTGAGTAAAACCGACCTGGATAATATAACGAAACAATCGTATACAAATTTGTTGTATTTTCCGTTGACCACGTACGACAATTAAGGACAAGCCAGGACAACGTGACTCACCTCACCGTGAGTGAGTGACGCAAGCGCCTCCCGTTAGTTAGCCCTCAGTTCGGCGGGTTTAAAAAGTCATGGATTTGTTATTCAACGATCTGTTTTTGAGTAGTAGTGAAAATGAAGAGACCGATACGACATCCAACACTACAGATTCCGAAACCTGCACCGCCACGAGTAGTAGCAGTAGTAGCAGCACTGGTAGCACCAGCTGCAGCAGTAATTGTAGGAGCCTCAGTTGCAGTAGCAGTAGTAGTAGCACCAGCAGTGACACCGACAGTTTTAATGATGGTGGCACCACTAGCAGCGGCAGCGTTATTATCAGTAGTACTAGTAGCAACAACAAAGCAAAACGTAAAAGAATCAACTACACTAAAAAACATTCGAAGAATATTGACTCGTCGGACCGAAGAAGATTAACTCAACGCCACTCGAATATTGACTCGTCGGACCGAAGAAGATTAACTCAACGCCACTCGAATATTGACTCGTCGGACCGAAGAAGATTAACTCAACGCCACTCGAATATTGACTCGTCGGACCGAAGAAGATTAACTCAACGCCACTCGAATATTGACTCGTCGGACCGAAGAAGATTAACTCAACGCCACTCGAATATTGACTCGTCGGACCGAAGAAGATTAACTCAACGCCACTCGAATATTGACTCGTCGGACCGAAGAAGATTAACTCAACGCCACTCGAATATTGACTCGTCGGACCGAAGAAGATTAACTCAACGCCACTCGAATATTGACTCGTCGGATCGAAGAAGATTAACTCAACGCCACTCAACTCAACGCAACAAGATTATTGAATACGATAATGACACTATAGAACAAGACACGAAATTACAAAAGTTACTATCTGATGAAAATCTGTTTATGTTCAACAAAGAAGATGAAGCTTGCAGCACTGCACGACATCTCTCGATGTATCACAGCGAAAACAAAGATGAAGACGGCGACGACGAAGAAGATGACGACGACGGCGACAGCGATTCTGATTTTAATCCTGACTCTATCTCAATAGCACTTTGCAAGAGGACTCAGACCGGGTGGCTTTTTTGATTTTGACTAAGTATAAAAATGACGTGAATTGGAAAATAGTGCAAATCAACAAGAAGTATTTCAACAACACAGAACTCGAATTACTTAAACCGATGTTAAAAAACATCGGTGAATATCCCAGTGACTTCGACACTCCGTTCGATGTCGCGTTGCAGTCTCTCATCGGTATCGGAGATTTGTTTATTCAAACGTGTGTGTTAGAAATGCAAAGTAAATTGTATGAACAGGCACGGACATTCAGTTTAGATTCCAGAACGTACATTGTTGATCAGATGACTAACAATTTTAACGCTTTGGAAAATCGACTCGAGGAAATAAAAAAGAAGCAAGTCGACATAGAGAAGTTGAAAATAACACCACCACAGTCTTCAGAGAGTACTATCGATTTGACAGATTTGCGAAATCGACTCGATGAAATAAACAAAAAGCAAGACGAGTTGACGCGATCGTCGTGAATATTTCGACCGACGAAAATATCCTTTCGACGGCGTATTTCATTTTCTTGAATGGACAAGGTTCTATGCAAAAGGTTTCAAAGACCGGAAGACTTCTTTCCAACGGCTTAATAACAGAAACCTTTAATGCTACAGATGTGGGTTTTGTTGATGAAATCATGGTGTTAACTATGACCGTATTGAAGTAAGTGATGAAATAGTTCGACGTGTGTCGTCAGTGTTAAGATCTTGTTGCAAATCACGTCTGTTCGTGACCACCTAGGGTTAAGAAATAACATTTCTGTGTGTAATATGATTTGTTTTATTTCACATTATAGAAAAGATTCTGGTGTGTGTATTTGTGTCACCCTGGCTTGTTATTATTTGTTTTAAATCTTAACTTTATCCTTAAATCCTAGCTAAAAAATGAAACCTTTGTTTTGGGAGGGATGCCAAAAAAACAAGAAGCATCGACCTCTAAGCAAGAGCTATTTAGGTAAGTAAAATAATGGGGTCGAGCCTGAAGAAGCGTCACGTAGTAATTGTCTTGTTACGGTTCTTCAGTGCAGAAAAAAAAATATAAAAGAAAATAAAACTCAACAGCGGTTAAAATATTTATTACTGACACACAAGAAAGGAAGATGCGATGACGACGCGACGCAGCAGCATTCTGAAAACGGTAAGTGATCGCTCTGTCTCGTTCAAGAAGAATTTATCATCTCAAATCAAATCTTAACTCTATTCTGATTCCATGAGTTCAGTTCACCGTCAAAACAAAGTCACACATTCACTAGCAGGGGTCAGGTGCTCGGATGTGCAATTGTTACACCTCACAGCCGCTCGGATGTGCAATTGTTACACCTCACAGTCACACTCTCAGCCACATTTATTACATCTTAACTCTAGAGGTAGGAAAGAGTATTACGTCTTAACTCTATTTTGGGATCCAACATTGATCTCGACATCAATTGTGCAGTTATCGACATGTAGCAGCAGTCAGTTGCTCGGATGGGCACGACATCTTTTTGCAAACGAACAGATGAGACAAAGTCACACATTCACTAGCAGCAGTCAGGTACTCTGATGTGCAATTCGTCTTGTTACACCCATAACATCTGAACTCTAGCAATTCGTCTTGTTAGTTGTCGACATGTCACGACATCGTCTTCTTACACCTCACAGTCTACTACATCTCCACATCTACTACATCTTAACTCTAAGTAAATGTGTGACTTTGTTTCAACAGTCAACTGAAATTCTACTATATGTACATAACCCGAGATTCATGTACATAACCCGAAATGAATCTTATCTTCTCACTAACATTTGTTACACCCATGTCAATGTGACGTTCGTCACGTGTTCCAGAATGACCAAAGTCTGCTATGCACACTTCCAGAATGACCAAAGTCTGCATTTATTATACACACTTCCAGAATGACCAAAGTCTGCAAAGTCTGCATTTGTTACCACCAAAGTCTGTATTTTTTACATGTGATGTACGTCCAAATATATTTGTGTTACGTGTTCCCAAATGACAAGGTCTGCATTTGTCGTGGTCACACACACACACACACACACACACAAACACACTTGGACCAATCTAGGATTAAGCAACACGGTACCTGCTCACGTTGTCTAGTACAAACATAAGTGTCATAGCCGCTCGCTCAGTTGTTTAGGTATTATGCCATTAGATAACATTCCGTTCTCGTCCGTGTTCGCCAGGTTCTTGTACGACGACATCGAAGGCTACGGTGCACACCTACAAGCCGTGTTGGCCGAATTGAAACTTTGAGTCAGTGTCTAAAATAAAACATGTACTTCTAACGAACCTTTTATTCACACTCCAAAAAAAATAAAAAAAAATAACACTCGTTACATTTGCATGCGCGCAGAGAGACCCATGCAAATGTCACACACAACTAGAGAGTTGCTGCGAACAGATTCAGATAGAACAGAATATAGTTAAGATACGATTCTGAACTCTGTAGTGTGTGACACATCTCGACTAGAGAGTTTCTGTCACACACAACTAGAATATAGTTAAGATACGATTCTGAACTCTGTAGTGTGTGACACATTCAAGAGGTATAGTATTGTACATTGGACGGGCATGTAGCAATTACTACATCTTAGAATGTGAGTTTGTTTGTCTTGTGTAGAGTTGCATTGTTGGACGCAAGCATTAAGAGCAACTAGAGAGTTGCATTGTTGGACTCAAGCTCTGAATAAACCTGAAAATAAAATATAACAATATAAAAATTAGACAACTTCTCAACGCCATTAATCCTCATCTTAACAACAACAACAGAATTAAGAAACACTTGTTGGACAAAACAAAATTTCCAATCAGAATTGGTTAATGTTTTTGAGAACAAACAGAGGGGACGGTAACGGAGATTACGAAATGTCAGATGCGAATGACACGTCTACAGAAGCCGTTCATAAATTGATCGCCATCTTCAATACTCAATAGGATAAGATTTGTAGTTTAGCGATCTGCAAAGATCTTAATATTTGTCTTCTATGAGGACGTATATTTATGTAATATTTACATTAAAAAAACAAAACAAAATTTACATAGTTTTATTTTTAACAAACGTACATTACATTATTTAACAAATGGCACGTTGGACGGTGCGTCTAGACCAACAATGCAACTCTCTAGTTGCTCTTAATGCTTGTAAGATTTTGTACACTCCGTAGGCAAGAGTTCACAATCCGTCTAAACACAACTGTAACATCTGCTTTGTCATGTGAGTCGACTTTCCAATCTAGACCAACAATACAATTCTCTAGTTCTTAATGCTTGAGTCCAACAATGCAACTCTCTATTGCATTGCTGTGAGTACTATCTCAACTTTATATTCAATTATTCTCCTATTCAGAATCTGTTGGTGTAACATATGGGTCACCTCGGAGTACGTTGCACGTTGGATACAATTACTTAGACAAAGTAAAAAGTAAGACTCGTAGGCAAAAGTTCACAATCCGTCTAACGCCGACTCAAAGTCACACATTAACACAACTGTAACATCTGCAACGTACTCGGTCTAGACTTTGGTGGTGAGTTAAGATAAGGTGAGTTAAGAAGTCTAGTACAATCAACACTATTCAGAATTTGTTCAATCTGTGCGAACAGATTCGTGGTGTCTGTCAGTGTCAGATAAGATTCTGAGTTAATTACATTACATCTCAACTCTCTGTTCAACTCTAACACAACTGTAACATCGGTCTACCCTTTGCTATGTAAGTTTAACTCTTGCCTACCTAACAGCGGAGTGTAGAGACTAACACAACTGTAACATCTGCAACGTACGCGTGATGTAATCTCTATTCAGAATCTGTTGGTGTGTCACCTCAGAGCAGGTTGCACGTTGGACGGTGCGTCTAGACCAACAATGCAACTCTCTAGTTGCTCTTAATGCTTGTAAGATTTTGTACACTCCGTAGGCAAGAGTTAACAATCCGTCTAAACACAACTGTAACATCTGCTTTGTCATGTGAGATGCAACTCTCTAGTTGCTCTTAATGCTTGAGTCCAACAATGCAGCTATTCAGAACACTTATTCTATCTTGGCATTCTTCATGGTTCTTTGTTTACTAGTTTCTGTCACTTTGATTTGGCATATGTCAATAACAATACCATCTTCGAATGATTTGGCATGTATCAATAACAACCCCCCCCTATCGATAGCTTATGTTATCGAAAAATCGCGCGGGGCGTCGTGGGCTGTTTCGCGTGTGTCGTCAACGACACCACCCCTGACAGCTTACGTCACCGAAACGAGACTCGATCGTGCCGAATCCAATAATGGTAAGGTTTTGAGTGATTTGGCATGTCTCGATAACAACACCCTTCCCCTGATAGCTTACGTCACATATTTTGATTAAAACAATGATTTGGCACGTGTCGATAACGACGCTGATTGATAGCTTACGTCACAGCTTTTCGCGCGTTGCTTCCTGTGTGATTAACACAACGCCCATGATTTGGCTTGTCACTTTGTCTCAGAGAATGCTGCAGATGTTGTGTGAATATGAGACTTTGTGTCAGTGGTAAACGTATTCTGAATACTATACGTGTTGTTGTTGCATGACTTAAACCCTCAAGAGTGCAACGTGCAACGTACTCCGAGGTGACCCATATGTTACATCAACAGATTCTGAATAGGAGATGTAGTTGAATATAAAGTTGAGATAGTACACACAGCAATGCAATAGAGAGTTGCATTGTTGGACTCAAGCATTAAGAACTAGAGAATGGTATTGTTGGTCTAGATTGGAAAGTTGACTCACATGACAAAGCAGATGTTACAGTTGTGTTTAGACGGATTGTGAACTCTTGCCTACGGAGTGTACAAAATCTTACAAGCATTAAGAGCAATCAAATCGTCGGAGTGAAAGACGTATGATTACGTACGGAGATGAAGAAACCTTCGAAACAGATCCGTCAGATCAAGCAGGAGCTCTAGTATCCAGACCCACCTTGTCGATAACGGAGCTGACCCCCTATGAAGAACTTCTGTCAATGAAAGATACACAAGCGAGAGATGCGTTTGTTAGAAGCATCGTATCAAAATCGTCTCAGAATTGGTCTACATTGCAGACAAAGTCACGCATTCACCAACGTCTCGAATGTAAAGAGAGGAGAGTGCATGATTCTGATAATAAACTGGCTTGTTATTATTTGTTTTAAATCTTAACTTTATCCTTAAATCCTAGCTAAAAAATGAAACCTTTGTTTTGGGAGGGACGCCAAAAAAACAAGAAGCATCGGCCTCTAAACAAGAGCGATTTAGGTAAGTAAAATAATAGGGTCGAGCTTGAAGAAGCGTCACGTAGTAATTGTCTTGTTACGGTTCTTCAGTGCAGAAAAAAAATATATAAAAGAAAATAAAACTCAACAGCGGTTAAAATATTTATTACTGACACACAAGAAAGGAAGATGCGAGGACGACGCGACGCAACAGCATTCTGAAAACGGTAAGTGATCGCTCTGTCTCGTTCAAGAAGCTTACATACAATTGTTTTCTCGGTCTTCAAGCAGTTACAATTTCAGATACAGATTCATTTAAACCCATGCTACAAAATTAACAATCAAACAACACCGGGAATATTAGTAGCAGTCAGAAGCGAATGACGATGTCCTTGTCACACGTTAACGAATATGTGAGATAAACGGGTTTGGCTGTCACTGTGTCTCCGAATTGTTAGTGGCTGACAATCTCGACATCGAAGTGAAGAGTTATCAGAAACAGTTGAACCATCGCATACCACCACGAAGAATAACAACAAAAGACAAACATGGAATTCGAGACTCAGGAAGACTCTGCTAGCAAAGTTGAAACGAACGACAACTTTATCATACCCGAGAACGAATTGTTGAATCGTGTTTTTAAGCTGAAAGCGGATTCGTTGCACAAATTGAAAAACAGCCAGTCGACGCTCTTGAGAGAAGTGGAACACTATGTCGCTTTCCGAAAAAGGAGTATCGATTAATTTAATCTGAAACGCTTCGTGTTGTTGAGGTATAGTCGTGTCGGTATAGGACGTTAGCGTATCGTCGTCGAAATAAAAATTCAATATGCAGAACCTGTTTTGTTTGTGAAGTACTTTGTTCTTCGAATTGGATTCGTCGATAACAAATGTGTTTATACTACTTCGCGTGGAACAGACGCCTGCAAATCTAGGCAAAGTTGGATTTTATTACTTGGGTAATATTCCTTTTATATATTGGTTCAACAATATTGTTGGCAATATTAATGATTCAACATTTATTACTTCTATTTTTTAACATTTACTACTTCTATTATTACTCTTACAGGTGTGGGTGACATCGTGAGGTGCTATCATTGTGGTCTTTCGCTGAGAAACTGGCGTAAAGGCGATCCCTTAATAGAACACATATACCACAATCCAGATTGTTACTTCATGCAGGTCACCAATGATCCTCTCTTCATCGAACAGGCTAGTATTGAACAATTTCGTTCAATACACGCGTGTCAAACAACATATGTTACACGCGCTCGTTATTTATTTTAATTTGTTAATTCCAGGTGTTGGCACGTTTTTGTCCCAGTGATTATCTTACTTTTTAATTTTTCAGACATCGAGATGTGCGACACGGAGAGTATCGTTCGCAACCTGGGATCCGCATTCGTCTCTAAAACTGCCAAGAAGAAACCTCTGCGAATCGTACTCGAAAAGCAACTGAAGGAATACAGGAAAATACTGTTAAGCGATGCCGCCACCGCCGCAATTGCTGCCGGAAAACCCTTATGCGACAAAGCCCTGTTCACATATCTGTTGGACGTCACGCCGATTTCCAAAGATAAGGAGAAAGAAGAAGAGATGAAAAAAGTCGCGACGGCTATCAGGAACAAGGCATGTGCCGATACGCCCGACGAGCGCATGTACTCCATGGGAGAATCCTACTACACGCTGCTGAATTGCACGGACAAACGTGAGTTTGCCTTTTTTTTGTGTGATTTGCCTTTTTTCTTTTTCTTATCGAGTCTTTATTATCTCGATTTGCCTTTATTATCATTCTAACGATGACTGTTTTTCCATTCCAGTTCACGCAGGCGAAAAAGAAAACATAAAGAGACTTCGAACCGTGTGAAGTCTAGACCGAGTACGTTGCATGTGTGACTCTGCGTCGGCGTTAGACGGATTGTGAACTCTTGCCTACCTAACAGCGGAGTGTACAAAATCTTACAAGCATTAAGAGCAACTAGAGAGTTGCATTGTTGGTCTAGACGCACCGTCCAACGTGCAACCTACTCTGAGGTGAATGTCTCAGAATCGGTCTACATTGCAGACAAAGTCACGCATTCACCAATGAAATTTGTCTACAGTGTATTTCATTTACATTCTAAGGGGTACTATTATAAACTCAATTTTACTTTTTCAGGAGTTACTATTATAAATTCAATTTTGTTTTTTACATGCGTCTCAGAATCGGTCGATATATAAGACAAAGTCAACCATTCGTGTGCTTTTCAGGGGGTACTATTATAAATTCATTTGAACTCTTGCCTATGAATATTTGAAGATAAGATGTAGAACTCTTGCCTACGTTGAGATAAGATTTTGAACTCTATTGTTGTACATGTTATTGATCGAAGGTAAAGTAGTCATCGTCACGTTAGACTTTGTCATGTGAGTCGACGTTCCAATCTGTATACTCCGCCGGATAGAACAGATTCTGAATAGAGTTCTCTCCGAGTCCAAAAAACATACACTTGAAAAACGATTTAAGTATAATGTACGACATACACTCTTCTCAGAACATGACGCACTTACTAATTCAGAGCGGTACACTGTGCACGTTCGTTCGGTATTCACATGTTGCTACTCATCACACACGATCACATAATTGACGGGATGTTCACTAGGTCCAGTGACGGACGGAATTCTTCACACTTCATGCACTAAAGGTTTGAACAGATTATTGAATTTATATTTACAAACCTTACTGAAGTTCAATCGCAGGCCAGACGCCAGGAGGCGTGAGTTCAGTTGTGTGTTCACATGTGAGCGACGTCTTACTTACTAAAGAGACTTCTCTTCTTGCTTGTTGACATTTGCATCTGCGTGATGTACTTTGATCTATGTTTGTCATTTTAGATCGTATTTAATTGTCATGTCGGTAAACGAACCCGTGCATATGAAAGACCACACATGCAATTAAATAATTCAACCACACATGCAATCACACAATTCACGAGAAACTGCTCTTGACTCGTCATACGAAGCCGTACACGAAAACGAGAGCAATCTCTCAATTACAAAAGTAAACCCATATGGTAAAAATAATACACTGATATATTTTGTTTCATCTTTAATACACCAAGACATTTAAATTAACAAAACATCTCTAAATGTACGTAACAACGATCTTTCAAATCGTTATTCAGAACCGATTCGTGACTGTCGTTCAATTAAGTTTCATTTTCTCGGTTGAGTGTGTATAGATTTGTTTTACGACGTCGTTCGATGATCCTGTTGACGCACTCTATCGTTTTAACGACAACGGGATGATCGTTTCGAAGGATGCAATTGTTCGTGTCCGATGTTCTGTCGTTGACGAATGCTTTGAGATCGATTCTCACACACATCCATGACCGAGTTGACAAATGAAGTCAAATTGTACTGGTGAAAAATAAACAATAAATACGGACTTAACATTTTATTTTACTCTTACTGTCCGATACATTCCCATTCAGTCTTTCATACGGAGACATTTCTTCATTTGCTTGATGATTGATTTTTTCATGCATGTCGAAGGTTTTGATCTGGCCTTACGAAACGAAAAACAAAACAATTAAAGATTACGTCAGCAACATATCCATCCAAGCATGCAACAAATCAAAAGAGGAACGGCGCAGAATCGGCTACGGACAAACTGTCGAAGAAACAAACGTCATCGACACCAACGTGAAATATTTCCAGTGTGTGTTCAACCGGATATACGAATGCTTAATATGTGATGCAGTTAAATATTAAGTGTACAGATTGGAACGTCGACTCACATGACAAAGTCTAACGTCACGATGAACGTGTGTCGTACACAACTTATGCAATGCAACTTATGTGTCGTGGAGACACCCCAGCTATGGATTGTGGATGCGTCAGGCAATGCAACTGTGACATTCATAACGACAAGGTCTCACATTCACCAAAGTTGTCATCGTCACGTTTGCCTTTTTAAACTAAATTACAGTTGATAAAAATACGGTCTTCGGCGTAACGCTATTTAAGATCATCAAAAATATTAACTTGGACACCGCGTTGTGAACCACCAATAAAAATAGAGTCACTACATTCAGACACCTAGGTTTTAAACGAGTACGCACACAACTTACAGTTGGTGACGACAAACCCAGGTAGGGTGTAGAGAAAGATGTGTCTCAGGTAGGATAGAGAGAAAGATGAGTCTCAATTCAACTGTTTGTTTATAAAACAGTCTCGTCCGAGGGTCAACTTTAAGTTTGGTGTTGTTGTTGCAAGCTGGAAGAAAAAAGGATGTGACTCACGTGATAAGATGAAATGTCAAGTGTTTATTCTACATGTGTGTGAATGTGTTTATTCTACATGTGTGTGAATGATGAGATGTGTACTAATTTTTAAGATGTAGTTTTTAAGATGTTGAATGTGTATTAAATTTTAAACTTACAGTTGTAAACGAACTCTTCCTGTTGAATCTCTTCCTGTTGTATGTAACTTGTGTGTGTGTATTAAAATGGAACTGTTGTGTGTGAGTGTGTAGTGTATGTAACTTGTGTATGTGTGTGTGATGGAGGTGTTCTGTACATTATATAAATTGTGTTAACATTAGAAATCAAGTCAACCTAAGACATGTGTGCAGACTCTTATGTTACTCCTAAAATAAAAATGGAACTGAAGTTGTGGCTGAAAAAGTCTCTATGTAATTCGTGTGCGTGTGGACTGATAATTCTGTATCTGTTATTCGTGTGCGTGTATGTTCTGTAGTAGTGTATGTTTGTTTTACTCCTAAAATAAAAATTGAGCTGAAGTCACATCCTTCTTTGCTTCTCTGTTGTACCTGTTCATTAACTCATCCAACACCAGAGAGTTGCATTGTTGGGTGTCTCATCAAACGGTCTTCCGAAGCATGCCGCCAAGAATCTGTAGCTGTAAGAGGACTCACCAAACATCAACAGCAAAAGCACTCCCAGGGAGTGCACACTATATAATGTACATTTGTTAAATAATGTAATGTACGTTTGCTAAAAATAAAACAATGTAAATTTTGTTTTGTTTTTTTAATGTAAATATTACATAAATATACGTCCTCATAGAAGACAAATATTAAGATCTTTACAGATCGCTAAACTACAAATCTTATCCTATTGAGTATTTGTGATTAAGATAACGCCCATGTTTTGGCATGTGTCGATAACGACGCCGATTGATAGCTTACGTCACAGCTTTTCGCGCGTTACTTCGTGTGTGTCAATTACACCCCTGTGATTTGACATGTATTGATAGGAGACCACGTCTCGGTTGCAAGATGATTGTCATAGCTCTTATATGTAGAAATGGTCTTGTCATCGCTCTAGATAATAAGGGTAGGTAAAGTATAGACACTAACTTTCAAGATGGCAGTATTCCACTTGATTTGTAAGCAAATGATAATTGATAAAAATGATAACTAGCTGCAATATAGAAACAACTCGTTTCCAAACCTTATAACTAACTTAAAAATCTATAGCCAGGAGAAACAACGGTTTAAAGCAAACTTAAAAACTATGCAATGAAACAACTCGTTTCAAAACAACTTAAAACTATGCAATGAAACAACTCGTTTCAAAGCAAACTTAAAACTATACGATGAAACAACTCGTTTCAAAGCAAACTTATAAACTATTGCATTGAAGTCAAGCAGCATCGAGATTGGTGAACTACTCTTCCAACGATGTCAGCGAACAGAATTTCTGGTCGATGCGTGTTAACGAAGAGGACAACGACATCGGTCCGCCGCCGTCTAAGAAGAAGCGACGACGAGTCGACGATACGGCGTCGTCGAACAGCTTAGTAGCGTTGCTCTCTATTCAGTGACCTGCACATCTTTTCAGAATCAGAAGACCTACACATCTTAACTCTCTATTCAGAACTCTCTATTCAGTGACCTGCACATCTTAACTCTCTATTCAGTCTTAACTACAAACCCTAAGGTTTTCAGAATCAGAAGACCTGCACATCTTAACTCTCTATTCAGTGACCTGCACCACTCTCTCTGAACAGCAGCTCTCAACCGCGGTGGGTAAAGTTCATAATCGGTTGATATCTTGGCCTAAAGCGTACATTGGCGCGGGAGGTGGAGGATTAATGGCGTTGAGAAGTTGTTTAATTTTTATATTGTTATATTTTATTTTCAGGTTGTAATATCGAATCAACCTATCTTTTTCTACCAAAGAATCGTATATTTGCTTCAGCACGTTGTATGATCTTATAATGTTAATTTTGGTTTCATCTGAATCGAATGCAGATTAGGTGGACGACGCGACTGGTTCTTCCCACACCAAAGAGTTACCTACTATTTTTAGTTTGTAGATTTTTCAATTTGCCATGTAGTAGCAACAACAAAACAAACGTAAAAGAATCAACTACACTAAAAAACATTCGAAGAATATTGACTCGTCGGACCGAAGAAGATTAACTCAACGCCACTCGAATATTGACTCGTCGGACCGAAGAAGATTAACTCAACGCCACTCGAATATTGACTCGTCGAACCGAAGAAGATTAACTCAACGCCACTCGAATATTGACTCGTCGGATCGAAGAAGATTAACTCAACGCCACTCGAATATTGACTCGTCGGACCGAAGAAGATTAACTCAACGCCACTCAACTCAACGCAACAAGACTATTGAATACGATAATGACAAGCTACGATACGATTCTGAACTCTGTAGTGTGTGACACATTCAAGATGTATAGTATTGGTGCAGGTCATCTCGCCTTGTGCAAAATGTAGAGATATATGTCTTGTGTAGAGTTGCATTAACGATTGTCTGGAATCTGTTAGCACTGTACGACAAGGAAGTATTGACTTACAATTGCATGCGCGCAGAGAGACCCATGCAAATACCCGTTAACGCTCTATGTCCATGAAAAGGGAAGGTTCGTACGGACCAGCGAACGTGAGAGCGTTTCTAACCGCTTCTGAACGCGGGATGCATTGAAACGCTCTTTTGTCTTCGTTATACACGGCTAACGAATTATTTCCCAAATCTTTACACACTTGTTCTGCTTGATTAAAATGCTTAACGGGGTCGAATAAAAATAGAGGGTGTTTGTTGGTCTTCCACAACCCGTAGTCGATGACGTATCGATTCATTTCTTGATGACACGTGGGTTACAAGAGACACAAACGAGAGATGGACTCCAGCAAGATGTCACTCGCCTCCAGCAAGAGAAAACTGCTCTCGAAACCCAACTGAGTGAAAAGAGTAATGACTTATCGATATTACTGAAAAAACAAGAAGACGAAATTATACGGTTGAACAAACAAATTGAGGCGTGAGGTGATCGTAATCAAATTATCACCTAAGAGTAACTCTGACAAGATAGTTGTAATCAATGAAACCGAATTGTTGATATCGGTCTCAATGACAGTCGATTTTACGGGCACCAATGTACGCTTTTGGCCAAGATATCAACCGATTATGAACTATACCAGTTACATGTGAGACTCTGTCGAATAACGCTACCGATTCTGAACTCAAAATCAGACGACCTGTACGACAAGGTCTCACATTCACCCCAACAGATTATGAACTCAATGTTTGAAGGGGTTACTATTGTAAACTCAATTATTATTTTTCATCTGAACTCAAAATCAGACGACCTGTACGACAAGGTCTCAACTTTATATTCAACTACATCTCCTATTCAGAATTTGTTGATGTAACATATGGGTCACCTCGGAGTACGTTGCACGTTGGATACAATTACGTAGACAAAGTAAAAAGTAAGACTCGTAGGCAAGAGTTCACAATCCGTCTAACGCCGACTCAAAATCACACATTAACACAACTGGCCGTAGACGCGGTTCAGAATATTTATTTCTCTTTTTCTAGCAACGTTTCCTTTTACAAATCAACGCTGAGGAGTCTCAAAAATTTGAAGGAGTGTGTCAACACTTGTATGCTCATGTTAAAAGTCAACGCAGCAGAGCGGATACTTGCGAGCATACTCTTCTTTTCAAATTACTGCAGCGAGAAGAACGTCTCTCTCTTAGTAAAGAGACGTCGACCTATTTTCGGCGATACTTCACCTTTTCCAAAATTCAAAGAACGTAAAAACGGAGCTAGCCAGGCATGCTTTGCATTTTACTTGTTGAATTTTTCAATGGCGTTGTACGACGTCATCATGATGTTGAAAGAAGGTCAAACCCATCACACACTCTTAACGTCTATAATAGACCGATTAATCGCACCTTTCGGTTACGATTATCAAACCCCGCTCAGGAACTTGCACAGCATGCTCGATTACAGTATAAATCTGATTGTCAATAACAAAAACCTCGAAGAAGAAGAACTAGAACCTCTTCTTAACTCATCTTGTTCCGTGTATGTCGTCGTTAATAATTTTGAACGCGCCGTGAACTAAAATTCAGGGCCTTCAGTTCAGATTAATTATCTAATTTAAAATAAAACATCTCCTTCGTTCTGACATTGCTTTTTTAAATCTAATTAACGTACATTGGAATTAAATTATTTTTCAAAATTAACTCGAATTGTCTATATATACTTAATATTTGCTGGACGTGACAGATTTCCAATTGATAGTTAAGTCTAAAATATTGCTCGTTTTCACGAGGTACATGCAATATAGAACTTTTAGGTCAGGAGTTAAACACCTAGCGAAATCACAAGCAGAAGCGACACCATGAAATCTGACTTTGGTGAATGCGTGACTTCGTTTGTAATATAGACCAATTCTGAGACGCTGGTGAATGCGTGACTTTGTCTGCAACGTAGACCGATTCTGAGTGGTTGATTTGATTCGGAGGCGGTGACCGATTCCGTTTGGTAAATGTGTGCGTTTATTTACAGCGGTGACCAATTCCGGTGTGTGTTGATGTTTAAGTTTGTCTCAATGCTGAGTGTTAGGTGAATGCGTGCTTTTGTCTGAGATGTCGCTTGACTTTGTCGGAAACGTATATTCGGAAAGTTGGGTGATGTTACAGTTGTGTTAATGTGTGACTTTGCGTCGGTGTTAGACGGATTGTGACCTCTTGCCTACGAGTATTACTTTGTCTGAGTAATTGCATTAACGACACAACTTATGCAATGGAGACACCCCAGCTATGGATTGTTAAGCAATGCAACTGCATCGACAAGGTCTCACATTCACCAAAGTTGTGTCATGTGAGTCATCGTTTCAATCCCTACACTCCGCTGTTAGGTAGGCAAGAGTTCAACTTACATACCAAAGTCTAGACCGAGTACGTTGCAGATGTTACAGTTGTGTTAGAGTTGAATAGATAGTTGAGATGTAATGTAGTTAACTAAGAATCTTATCTGACACTGACAGACACCACGAATCTGTTCGCACAGATTGAACAGATTCTGAGTAGTATTGATTCCTAATATCGTCAGCAGTAGGTTATCCAGTAATGTCAAATTGCAGATTTCTGAATTTTGTGTATACTTCCGCTTCCAAGAAAGATTTGTAGTGGTTCACATACATCATCTTCAGCGCGTCTACAGCTTCCGGTGTGCGCGAGTAGAGGACCAGGTCAGAATTTTCGACACTGGGTAGAACACGAGCTAACTTCATCATGGGTTGCAGACAGTGGACAGTCAGGTATACTGATCGACAATTTCTACAATCTGTATATTACGTATTGTAGTGAAAAGCGCAGACAATCTCGAGGCTGTTGACGTGATGATGTATGTAACGACTACCTACCTGTACTGGAGGAGGTGCATGGTTATTACGTTGTATCTAATTCGTTATTACGTTGTTGGAGTTGTTCGAATTCATTTTGCATAAGATCGATCTTGTTTTTATTTTCAGATAATTCTGCGTTCAGTCGGTCTTTCTCTTGGATTATCTTTCGTATATTTGCATTAACTTCTAAGAATTTCTTATCTACATCTTTGTATATCGTCATTATTTGTTGTACTTTGGCAGATGACTTTTCAATTTCTTTCCTTAATTCAGATTTTTCTTCTTCGTGTTTAGTTTGTTGATTTTGTAGCTTTTGTGTTTGTATTTATTTTGTGTTATCATTATTTTGTGTCATCATTAATTAATTAATGTTGGTTATTGTAGTATCACGCAAGCTGAGGTGCTGGGACGCAAAGTGATTGACGTGCGGGTTTGTGCCTGTCCCACACGAGACTTAAAGAGTGACGAACAGGCTGCTGTCTCCAATAAGGGAATCAAGCGCAAAGGATCTTCAACGCAGGTAGGTATTAGAAATTGTCTTCTGAAAGAGTTTGTTTCTAACATCTCGTGTATCCTGATGAATCCTGATGAACAAATATGTTAATAAATTTGTTTAAACAGAATTGTATTTTAATATCTACACGTGCGTTGTGAAACTCTGCTTCTTCTTCAAACTGGTTTTTAATATTCTAGCAACATCCAGCAGCTGAATCCACGTCAAAGCTGAGTCAGACAACGAGGAACATCCAGAATCGAGGACGACACAATCGTTAGTCTTCTGCATGATGCCTCTAGAAGACACCGTAAATATCAAGATTCAAATCTACGACGAAGAGTACCCTGTCTACATTACTTTTAACATTTCACGTTCTAAAGTTTTCGGAATCGCTATCAGTTCTTGGAGATTCATAACTGTAGAAGCAAATATCGTTGATGATAACGGTGACAGATACTTAAAAATTAACTACGGTGTTGACAATGTCATTTCGACTGCAGTTGATAGAACCATAACTAGTTCGTTCAAATTAATTGTGATTTATACGGAAGACAACATAGTATGGGATGCATCTAAAACTCACTGTCCCTGTACCTCGACTTATGCAAGATGTAGAGATACATGTCTTGACGATTGTCTGGAATCTGTTAGCACTGTACGACAAGGACGACAAGGTCTCACATTCACTGGGCAACTTACTCTTCGAAGCAAGCGATAACTTAATAGCGCCGCCGCAACGATGACCGAAGCCGTAACCATCGAACAAGCAAATTCTTGAAAACGTGACAATTAATGAAACGTCTATAAATCAACGAATTGCACAGATGAACCAACAAATTACCGATCTGACCGTAGATGAAGAAAATGCAACCCAAAAAATAACAGAATTGGAGGAAAGTAATAATAACAAAGACGTCGAGATCCAAACATATCAGGAAAACATTATTAACAAAGACGTCGAGATTAAAACATTGAACGATGAAAATTTGATAAATTATCAAAAGTACGTTTCCTGTGAAGCCGAGTACAAAAAGAGCAACGAACTCTTAAAAACACATTATTCACTGAAGGTAACAAAGTAACTGAATTAGAAACACAAGTAACAAACCTTAGCACCGAATTAAGTTAAAAGACAAATAAATTAAGTATATGTGAAAAAACTATAAAGAATAATGATTTTAAGATTGCACAGATGAACACATCGCTAGAGAATCTCAAAAAAAAAACGCTTACTAAATCTACAGAGATTGACGAATTAAAAAGTAATATAGACAGTCTGAACACTGACAAACTGAATTTGTTAAGAGAACTTAAAAACGAATACGATAATCATACGAATCAGTTAAAAACAGTACAAACAGATCTAACAAGTTGTAAAAATGAAAAATCTATAATTACTAATGAATTAGTACAATGCGAAACTGAATTATTACAATGCAAAAATATTTGAGTCTAACTTAATTTGGACTCACGCCTAGACTCTATTTTTATTGGTGGTTCACAACGCGGTGTCCAAGTTAATATTTTTGATGATCTTAAATAGCGTTACGCCGAAGACCGTATTTTTATCAACTGTAATTTAGTTTAAAAAGGGGTCTAACTTAGATCGATCCGAATTTATTTTGGATAGAATTTGAGGTGACTCGATAGATACGCCTTGTACGGATACCGTCATGTGCAGCTACATCTTTAATCTGGTAATATTTCGTAAAGAATCCTACCATTCTCCTCCTCTTTTTGTTTCTAAAGTCGACTTTGTAAATCCAAAACACGCACATTTACACACCTGTTCTGCACACAAGACGGAATAAAAAGTAATGTGACCAGCCGGTATTGTTGAAGACCTACAAATAAATTAGGAAAAAGCAAGAGAGCCAAACACCCGAAGAATCACTCTAACACCCGATAACCGATGCTTGATTTCTTATTTTTAGTATTGTTGTTGTCGAACGTCGCGTCCATGACATCCAACAGCGACTTTCCAGCCTCGCCGTACATGAAATCGATCACCGTCGGTCTCTCTCTTACACTACTGAATTTGAGAAACTCCTCGCTCGCGTTACGGTTGTTCAGCATGTAGAACAACATGTAAGCTGAAGGAAAAACCCATTCACTCAATGGAAACTGCTTCACCTTCAAATTCCCGTGAGTGTTGTCCAGCCACACACCGGTGTGCGTCAGGTAGAGTCTGGGAATTTGGAAATACTTATTGAACACCACACGTCGAAGGTTTTTTCTTCAGTGCGTCGTTCACCAAAATGGTCTTCAGTCGTCCGTCGAAATCTTTATTGTGTAGCAATTCGATGCCGAATAACGTGTAGCAGACGTCAGACAACTGTTCGAAGTATTTTTGTTCCTTCAATCCATTCCGGATAGCATTTTTGTTGTACCGTTCCAGAAAAATATTCACTTCGGCATATTTTTTATCGACCATCATGGCACTGATGTCTTTGTGCAATTGCTACCAGAGATCTCAACTCCCCAGGATGTCTTTCCTGTGAATTAACCGCCACAGCGGTTCGGTTAATATACTCTGCTTACCTGAGTGTAAAGACATCCCCAAAGATTTAATCACCGACGCATTACCTTTCGTTTTAAAGCTGAATGTCGAAAGAGTACCGTGTAAGTGTTGCACCGATTTCAAGAGTGATGTAGGTTGTTGAAAATAATAAATATGATGTAGGATATAAACATTTTATTAACCCTGATGTTCACACAATAGTATTCAGAATCCGTCTACAGCTGACACAAAGTCTCGCATTCACCACCATCTGCAACTCTTGAGGGTTTAAGTCATGCAACAACAACACGTATAGGATTCAGAATACGTTTACCACTGACACAAAGTCTCATATTTAAATAATACACTGATATATTTTGTTTCATCTTTAATACACCAAGACATTTAAATTAACAAAACAATTATAAATGTACGTAACAACGGCACAATGATATATTTCAAATCGTTATTCAGAACCGATTCGTGACTGTCGTTCAATTTAGTTTCATTTTCTCGGTTGAGTGTGTATAGATTTGTTTTACGACGTCGTTCGGTAGATAAAGAAAATGCAACCCAAAAAATAACAGAATTGGAGGAAAGTATTAATGACAAAGACGTCGAGATCCAAACATATCAGGAAAGCATTATTAACAAAGACGTCGAGATTAAAACATTGAACGATGAAAATTTGATAAATTATCAAAAGTGCGTTTCCTGTGAAGCCGAATACAAAAAGAGCAACGAACTCTTAAAAACCACATTATTCACTGAAGGTAACAAAGTAACTGAATTAGAAACACAAGTAACAAGCCTTAGCACCGAATTAAGTGAAAAGACAAATAAATTAAGTATATGTGAAAAAACTATAAAGGGTAATGATTTTAAGATTGCAGTGTATTTGCACTGTGTGTATTTGCACTGTGTGTATTTGCACTGTGTATGAAGTTATTGTGTGTATTTGCAGCGCTGTGTGTATTTATTGTATTTGCATTGTGTCTGTGTATTTGCATTGTGTCTGTGTATTTGCAGTACTGTGTGTATTTGCACTGTGTTTATTTACACTGTGTGTATTTGCACTGTGTGTATTTGCACTGTGTGTATTTGCACTGTTTGTATTTACACTGTGTGTATTTGCACTGTGTGTATTTGCAGTACTGTGTGTATTTGCAATGTGTGTATTTGCATGTTGTATTTGCAACACTGTGTTTGCACTGTGTGTATTTCCTGTCTCGAAAGTTTAATACGGTTCGTGGAAATAACAACGAATACCCTGTCAAGACCCGCTCTGCGTTATATGTACACAAACCGCAGAACAATATTTACTTCGTGATCGATACTAAAAACGTATTACATCTTAATTGGGATCCAACATTGATCTCGACATCAATTGTGCAGTTATCGACATGTAGCAGCAGTCAGTTGCTCGGATGGGCACGACATCTTTTTGCAAACGAACAGATGAGACAAAGTCACACATTCACTAGCAGCAGTCAGGTACTCTGATGATCAATTCGTCTTGTTACACCCATAACATCTGAACTCTAGCAATTCGTCTTGTTAGTTGTCGACGTGTCACGACATCGTCTTCTTACACCTCACAGTCTACTAAATCTCCACATCTACTACATCTTAACTCTAAGTAAATGTGTGACTTTGTTTCAACAGTCAACTGAAATTCTACTATATGTACATAACCCGAGATTCATGTACATAACCCGAAATTAATTTTATCTTCTCACTTGGTTGCATTGCTTACACCTCTCATTGCAATGATTATGTGTAATAAATAAAAATAAGAATTTGCAGAATGTTTTAGTTTACTCACATCATGTCGTGTCATGGTGGCATCTTAGGTCTTCGGCGGGTGGCGAACGTCTGACTTTGTACAACGGAGTGAATCGGAGACTTTGTTCTACACGTCGACAGATTCCGTCATGAGATTTGTTCTACAGAGTCTGAGACTTTGTTCCACTGATGTCCGTCATTTGATTGTCTAACTTAGTATGACGGAGAGTGAATGTGAGACTTTGTTCTACATGTTTACAGATTCCTAAACCGTGTGAATGTGCCGTCATGTGGCATATTAGGCCTTCGGCGAACGTCTGACTCTGTATGACGGAGTGAATGTGAGACTTTGTTCAACATGTCGACAGATTGTGGCATCAGAATTAGTTTTAGAGTTCACCATGGCATTGACGAAGAGTTTGACAGGGAGCATGATAGGAGAGTACCATTCGTATTTGCGTCCAGCTGCTATTTTCGATTCTATCTTCGTCTTCGACATTTCTAGTTTTCATTATGGTTGTCAGAGCGTCGCTGTCGAAAATGCTATCCGGTTCGTTCAATTGCTTTTCGTTTTTCACCACGGTCTCGTATATGATCTGTTTGTTTTTGTTGAATATTTCGATATGAGTCTTAATGTTCTGGATGAAGTTCTTTCTCGTGTTTTCTCTTTCAACTCTAGTCTTTGTCACCTCTGCATTGTCGTTTCGGATCTCCTTGCGTTTGGAAGGCTTACTAGCCATGTACTTTCTGAAGAACCCGCTGGTCGATTCGACGTCCCACGTTTCGATCAACGTGACGTTACCTTTCTCTGGGAAGACTCATGAAGTACGGGATCGACTCGGTCTCTTGCATTTTAAAGAACGTCATATCGGTTCACAACGTAATGCATTCTTTTGTCGTTTCTTTGCTCGAAGTGATAAAATCTAAATTCAAATCAGCGGCCGTCGGTAAAAAGGGAATCATGTTCTACCAACGAATCATTTCGATTTTAGCCTCGCTGAAAGAATTGGTCCTGTGCTCCTGCGAGAAAATTGAATGGCTCTCTACCAGGTGCAGTCGCTCGTCGGTCCGTACGGGTGAAACCTACTTGACTGTCACTTCAAATTCGTTGGAACGATGCGTTTACTGTAACAGGGCGGGACAGGGAACGTCACCCATTATGGGCAGATACAAGAATCAGTTGAACAAGCGCTACAGAGTCAAGTTCAAAAATTTGATTAACAAGATATTGAAGAAGAGGTTAAATGACAACAATGTAAAAGACCTTTTCGTCACGCGATGCAAGAACACCAAAAGAAAATCCGTTGCGAAATCGAGTCGAGTCGCACAGAAAGAAACCGAGAACGACGAAGAGAGTCCGGCGTGGAACAGACGCCTGCAAATCTAGCCAAAGTTGGATTTTATTACTTGGGTAATATTCCTTTTATATATTGGTTCAACAATATTTTTGGCAATATTAATGATTCAACATTTATTACTTCTATTTTTCAACATCTACTACTTCTATTATTACTCTTACAGGTGTGGGTGACAACGTGAGGTGCTATCATTGTGGTCTTTCGCTGAGAAACTGGCGTAAAGGCGATCCCTTAATAGAACACATATACCACAATCCAGATTGTTACTTCATGCAGTTCACCAATGATCCTCTCTTCATCGAACAGGTTAGTATTGAACAATTTCGTTCAATACACGCGTGTCAAACAACATATGTTACACGCGCTCGTTATTTATTTTAATTTGTTAATTCCAGGTGTTGTACAAGAAGAGGATGGAGGAACCCGTTATCGAAAGGAAAGAGTTCGACTGGAGTACAGTGAAGCAACTCGTAAAACTAGACATTCCGATGAGAGTGTTGCGCATTACAAGTGATCTCGATCGCATCTGACATTTCGTAATCTCCGTTACCGTCCCCTCTGTTTATTCTCAAAAACATTAACCAATTCTGATTGGAAATTTTTGTATTTGTCCAACAAGTGTTTCTTAATTCTGTTGTTGTTGTTAAGATGAGGATCACAGGACCAATTCTTTCAGCGAGGCTAAAATCGAAATGATTCGTTGGTAGAACATGATTCCCTTTTTACCGACGGCCGCGTTGAGAAGTTGTTTAATTTCTATATTGTTATATTTTATTTTCAGGTTGTAATATCGACTCAACCTATCTTTTTCTACCAAAGAATCGTGTATTTGCTTCAGCACGTTGTATGATCTTATAATGTTAATTTTGGTTTCATCTGAATCGAATGCAGATTGCAGCTGTGTAAATTTAGATTAGTTTAGAACAAATTAAATGTATGTGATTTTGATTTTTTACGCAGTCTTCTGTTAACGTAACCCATGAAACAAAGATGACTAACCCATGAAACAAAGATGACTATGTTAAACGGATTTATATACAAATGATGAATATACAATTATTTAAAATACTGAATTTAATATATCCTACCCTTCAAGTGACATTTATGACATCCTACCCTTCCCAGCGCGCTGACATGAGTGAATGTGGTCAATCGAATTTTGGAGGGGGTCAGACAAAGTCGAACAGAGACACGCCAACACGGTACCAAAGTCGGATATTCATTCACGTAAAGTTGAGATAGCATTTTATAATTAACAAGTCATACAAATGAGACGTAAGAACAAGACATAATCTTTATCGCCTCCAAGGTGGACCAGATCGATGGATTCCCGGTTGCTGTTCCCTGCCATCGCTCTGCTCAAATTTTCTAAAGTTGACTTTTGGCAATGGTCGGTGTTCAGAAACACGTTCATCGTTAGAAACCAGTCGTCTCAACCTGACAGGACTGACGACAGTGGAAATCAGGAATCAGCAGACATGCTGCGTTGCATCTGCAACGTACTCGGTCTAGACTTCACAATCTTCGAACAGTCACGTTAGCTTTGTCATGTGAGTCGATGTTCCAATCTGTACACTCTGCTGTTAGGGAAGAACAGAGTCATGTGAGTCAAACATTTGTTACACCCATGTCAATGTGACGTTCGTCACGTGTTCCAGAATGACCAAAGTCTGCTATGCACACTTCCAGAATGACCAAAGTCTGCATTTATTATACACACTTCCAGAATGACCAAAGTCTGCAAAATCTGCATTTGTTACCACCAAAGTCTGTATTTTTTACATGTGATGTACGTCCAAATATATTTGTGTTACGTGTTCCCAAATGACAAGGTCTGCATTTGTCGTGGTCACACACACACACACACACACACAAACACACTTGGACCAATCTAGGATTAAGCAACACGGTACCTGCTCACGTTGTCTAGTACAAACATAAGTGTCATAGCCGCTCGCTCAGTTGTTTGGGTGATGACGTATCGATTCATTTCTTGATGACACGTGGGTCCCGAGAGGTACTCCCCTGCCGCTGCCTACTCGCACCGGGAACACATTTCTCTATTCTAACGCATTTATCCAAGTCTTTACTCTCACCTCACTCAATGTCAGATACATTCTCTTTGGTGGAAGGGAAGAGAGAAGATTCTGATTTGAACTTACCTATTCTGCAAGTGCTCAAGCACATCCACCACTCTAAGAAACCATCTTTCTGCAACTATTTCTCCTTGTTTGTTCACCTTGTGTTCGGTTCTGTCTTCTATCTCTTCCTCATCGTGACGTACACTGAAACGTTGGTGAAGGTCCTATCTTCAGGACGAGGCGATGGATTGTTTTAGGAAAATGTCCTTGCAGCACTTCGGACACGTGGACACGGATCGGGCGCACGACATGCAACAACACCCGTGAGTGCAAGGTTGGAAGATCACGTTCACTGGGTTAGTGGCACACAAGATGCACACGGCCAACAATGCACTTGTTGCCGAATGAGTGCACCGTGTAATGAAATAAAAAAATTAAGAAAGCAAAAGGGTTTTTATTCACACCCAATCTGTAAAACTACACGTCAAGAACTTTTACCTGACAATGCATTACATACACTATTCACACCCAATTGTTTTTATTCCCAATGACAATGCATTGACTATACATACCACTACTCTTTACTGATGATGCATTAAGCTATGAACTTGTAAGTATAAGTAACTGGTTGGGAACAAATTGGACAGATCGGTACAGATGTGCAACTGTAGGGGTCCAATGCGCATTCCACACAACTGATGGCGTGTGTACACTGCAAGTCAAATTCTTGAAAACGTGACAATTAATGAAACGTCTATAAATCAACGAATTGCACAGATGACCAACAAATTACCGATCTGACCGTAGATAAAGAAAATGCAACCCAATAAATAACAGAATTGGAGGAAAGTAATAATAACAAAGACGTCGAGATCCAAACATATCAGGAAAGCATTATTAACAAAGACGTCGAGATTAAAACATTGAACGATGAAAATTTGATAAATTATCAAACGTACGTTTCCTGTGAAGCCGAGTACAAAAGAGCAACGAACGTATTTGTCCAACAAGTGTTTCTTAATTCTGTTGTTGTTGTTAAGATGAGGATTAATGGCGTTGAGAAGTTGTTTAATTTTTATATTGTTATATTTTATTTTCAGGTTGTAATATCGACTCAACCTATCTTTTTCTACCAAAGAATCGTATATTTGCTTCAGCACGTTGTATGATCTTATAATGTTAATTTTGGTTTCATCTGAATCGAATGCAGATTGCAGCTGTGTAAATTTAGATTAGTTTAGAAAAAAATAAATGTATGTGATTTTGATTTTTTACGCAGTCTTATGTTAACGTAACCCATGAAACAAAGATGACTAACCCATGAAACAAAGATGACTATGTTAAACGGATTTATATACAAATGATGAATATACAATTATTTAAAATACTGAATTTAATATATCCTACCCTTCAAGTGACATTTATGACATCCTACCCTTCCCAGCGCGCTGACATGAGTGAATGTGGTCAATCGAATTTTGGAGGGGGTCAGACAAAGTCGAACAGAGACACGCCAACACGGTACCAAAGTCGGATATTCATTCACGTAAAGTTGAGATAACATTTTATAATTAACAAGTCATACAAATGAGACGTAAGAACAAGTCATACTCTTTTATCGCCTCCAAGGTGGACCAGATCGATGGATTCCCGGTTGCTGTTCCCTGCCATCGCTCTGCTCAAATTTTCTAAAGTTGACTTTTGGCAATGGTCGGTGTTCAGAAACACGTTCATCGTTAGAAACCAGTCGTCTCAACCCTGACAGGACTGACGACAGTGGAAATCAGGAATCAGCAGACATGCTGCGTTGCATCTGCAACGTACTCGGTCTAGACTTCACAATCTTCGAACAGTCACGTTAGCTTTGTCATGTGAGTCGATGTTCCAATCTGTACACTCTGCTGTTAGGGAAGAACAGAGTCATGTGAGTCAAACATTTGTTACACCCATGTCAATGTGACGTTCGTCACGTGTTCCAGAATGACCAAAGTCTGCTATGCACACTTCCAGAATGACCAAAGTCTGCATTTATTATACACAGGGGTAGGCGGTGGCCGAAGTGATAGCGTACTGGACCAACATTCGCCGCATGATGGACGACGCGGGCTCGAATCCTCACGCTACCACTCGGATTTTTCAGTCACCGCCGAGTGGCTTAAAACTACCCACATGCTGTCCTGAAGACCACCCATCAACCCGGACTCTAGAGGAAGCCGTCCAAGCGAATCAAGAACGAGTTCCGGGGGGCAGCATGAGCCAATGCAAGATGGCGCCACTATAAACACTCGCCTGCGCCAGAACGGGCTGGGCCGACCATCAGGCCCCACCTGGAAGAAGCCTTGGGCCGACCATCAGGCCCCACCGGGAAGATGCCTACCGGCGCAATAGGCAACAACGTAAAAAAAAAAAAACCACTTCCAGAATGACCAAAGTCTGCAAAGTCTGCATTTGTTACCACCAAAGTCTGTATTTTTTACATGTGATGTACGTCCAAATATATTTGTGTTACGTGTTCCCAAATGACAAGGTCTGCATTTGTCGTGGTCACACACACACACACACACACAAACACACTTGGACCAATCTAGGATTAAGCAACACGGTACCTGCTCACGTTGTCTAGTACAAACATAAGTGTCATAGCCGCTCGCTCAGTTGTTTAGGTGATGACGTATCGATTCATTTCTTGATGACACGTGGGTCCCGAGAGGTACTCCCCTGCCGCTGCCTACTCGCACCGGGAACACATTTCTCTATTCTAACGCATTTATCCAAGTCTTTACTCTCACCTCACTCAATGTCAGATACATTCTCTTTGGCGGAAGGGAAGAGAGAAGATTCTGATTTGAACTTACCTCTTCTGCAAGTGCTCAAGCACATCCACCACTCTAAGAAACCATCTTTCTGCAACTATTTCTCCTTGTTTGTTCACCTTGTGTTCGGCTCTGTCCTCTATCTCTTCCTCATCGTGACGTACACTGAAACGTTGGTGAAGGTCCTATCTTCAGGACGAGGCGATGGATTGTTTTAGGAAAGTGTCCTTGAAGCACTTCGGACACGTGGACACGGATCGGGCGCACGACATGCAACAACACCCGTGAGTGCAAGGTTGGAAGATCACGTTCACTGGGTTAGTGGCACACAAGATGCACACGGCCACCTCTGACATCAGATTCATTTTTTTCTTTATTTTTTTGGGGGGAGCGACTACCTTGTTACTCTCTGTCAGCATCGTGTATAGAACAGCTTTCGCTTCTTGCATGCTAGCAAAGCATCTCTTCTCGGTGAGGAAATGATGTTTAACAGCCGCTCGAATATCGTCGAACCTTGCATCGCCGTTCTGATAGATCTCCGTGACGAAATCACAATTCATGTACTGGTTGATTGCATCTTCTAAGTCTTGCTCAGACACTGATGACACCCACGAAGACGCGCGACGACAATTTGGAGATGCCTCTAGGTGACGTAGAACGGGATCATCGTCTGTTTTCCAATTCCTCAAATAGACGCTGAGGAAACGACCCGATTCGTGTATGCGCACGTAGTGCGACGGATCAGATTTTAACACGCAGTGCGTTTCCAATCGAGTGTGTTCCTCAGATCGCTTGGGAATGATGATATCTATTTGTTTGGTCTTCTCAGCGTCGATCAGGCTGTTATAATTTCCGTTGGGTATGAAGCACTTTACTGATACATTCTTTTGAAACAAAGTGTTCTCGTAATCCTTCAGCATTCTCTGAGACAAAGTGACAAGTCAGAAAAGTCTGAGGGAATAAGCATGCAACACTCGTATAGTATTCAGAATCAGTCTACTGCTGACATAAAGTCTCGCGTTCACACAACTAGCAACATCTGCAACGCATTTGATCCAACTCTGAGACATAGTAAGATTTGTATTCAGAATCACGCAGAATTGGACAGAGATCTTGACACGTAGAGTTCTTTGACACCGACACCCTAAGGTTTTCAGAATCAGAAGACTGCACATCTTAACTCTCTATTTGAGTTTACAATAGTATCCTGCTCGTTCTCGAAAGTCAAAAAGAGTTGGTCGAGAAGACTCTCGATGCGTTTGCGTTTGTAGACGACGACAAAAACAACAACAACGACGATTACGACAGATCCAATAAAGTTTTTGAAAGCAGCGAGATAGCCAAGACTATCGATTCTAAATTGAGTTCGATTATAGCAACCCTCTGGACATCACGACACGCGAAAACAAACATCGGGTCGTCGCTGCAGTCTGCATTCGATTCAGATGAAACCAAAATTAACATTATAAGATCATACAACGTGCTGAAGCAAATATACGATTCTTTGGTAGAAAAAGATAGGTTGAGTCAATATTACAACCTGAAAATAAAATATAACAATATAGAAATTAAACAACTTCTCAACGCCATTAATCCTCATCTTAACAACAACAACATAATTAAGAAACATTTGTTGGACAAATACAAAATTTCCAATCAGAATTGGTTAATGTTTTTGAGAACAAACAGAGGGGACGGTAAATGGTGCTACAAAATAAAGACAATTTGATTACATGAGTGTTTGATCGTCCCTTGATTCACAAATTTGTGTTTTACCCCCTTACATCCCAACACAGTCACATCCGAACAAAACTTCGTGTATTCCGTTCTTGCCTAACACAGGGAGTACTCTGTTGGATGGCAGTATGTCACAGCGGAACACATTCGAGGAAATGACAACATTCTTATTAACGAAACTGAAAATGTGGTTTTTAGTGCTGACAGAAAAATATAATTTGAACGAGGACGAGTTCGATCCCGAACAGTTCGATGTCGATCAGTTCGATGTCGATCAGAAAAGGGAAGATCACCACCAATAGTTTGTCACAGTCATACACCCAAGTGAAATAAGAAAGTTTGTCAAGTGAAATAAGAAAGATAGATATCTCTTGAGTAAATTAATATGTCACAAACGAATGTTTGAGAAACATCGTCTCGGATGTCAACGACGATACTATATTTGATTTGACCGCCCATGTTAAACAATTAATCGATTCACAATCCGTCTAACGCCGACGCAGTCACATATTAACCAACTGTAACATCTGCAGCCTTTGGTATGTCAGTTGAACTCTTGCCTACCTAACAGCGGAATGTAGAGATTGGAACGTCGACTCACATGACAAAGTCAAACGTGACGATGACAACTTTGGAGGTATTGCTCTCGAGCGAGATTTTCACGCTCACATTGACGATGTTCTTCTTAGGATTGGCAGCCACGTACACACTGTCGACCATAATTTTGGTTATTTCTTGAGAAAGGTTTGCAATGATATCCAATTCCTTTCCGCTCACCACTATCAATAAACGACCACCAAGAAGAATAACAACAAAAGACAAACATGGAATTCGAGACTCAGGAAGACTCTGCTAGCAAAGTTGAAACAGGGTTGACACAGCAACAGGAACAACAACCGTCCAAGAAAACAAACAGGACGCAACACAACAAGCAGGCGAAACCCGAAATGGTCCAGTCGGTACCAACTATTGTGATGGACATAACACTCACAATTGACTTTACAATAGTAGCCCCTTCAAACATTGAGTTCAGAATCGGTAGCGTTATTCGACAAAGTCTCACAACGGGTAAAGTTCATGATCGGTTGTAGTACCCCTGAAAACTCAAAATTGACTTTACAAAAGTAACCCCTTCAAACAATGAGTTCAGAATCTGTTGATCAGAATTTGTTGGGTTGAATGTGAGACCTTGTCGTACAGGTCGTCTGATTTTGAGTTCAGAATCGGTAGCGTTATTCGACAAAGTCTCACATGTAATAGTTCATAATCGGTTGATATCTTGGCCAAAAGCGTACATTGGTGCGGGAGGTGGGAAAGCTTTACCTTTTCCGAGACACATCAAGAAATTGTTTTTGTTCCCAAAACACTCGTTGCCGAAGGACAACAATGCACTTGTTGCCGAATGAGTGCACCGTGTAATGAAATAAAAAAATTAAGAAAGCAAAATGGTTTTTATTCACACCCAATCTGTAAAACTACACGTCAAGAACTTTTACCTGACAATGCATTACATACACTATTCACACCCAATTGTTTTTATTCCCAATGACAACGCATTGACTATACATACCACTACTCTTTACTGATGATGCATTAAGCTATGAACTTGTAAGTATAAGTAACTGGTTGGGAACAAATTGGACAGATCGGTACAGATGTGCAACTGTAGTCCAATGCGCATTCCACCAGCAAGCTACGAAGTTGTTGAATACGCAAGTTGTGTACTCACCGCGAACAGCATCTGTTTCGGTCGTCTACGTCGCGATGGTTGTCGCTGCACATGTTCAAATTTCCAAACTTATTTTTTCACTTTGTTCAAATTTCAATTGTCCGTTAATTTAGTGTCACCCAAGTAATAATGTTCACGTGTTGATGTTTGGTGAGTCCTCTCAACTATTAAAAGATATTCCTCATAACGAAGATGAAAATAAGAAAATAATAGTTTTGGTCAAAAACATCGAAGAGTTTATGAAGGCATGGAAGGCATCGATCGGCGATGATAACTCTGATAAAAAAACGATGACAGAACTATATTTCAACGAAGCCGTAGACGCGGTTCAGAATATTTATTTCTCTTTTTCTAGCAACGTTTCCTTTTACAAATAACGAAAGAGAAGCGCGGATTATTCGTGGCGCTGGTCAATTTCTTGCCGGGTGTAGGCGTACGTGATCGCCGACTATGAAGTCTCAGACGTTCGTGTTCGTTATGCACGACAGCGTCTGATTCCGCTAACATCGTCGGCAGTGTGTTGGATGCATGTGAGGCACATATACTCATACTCACACACGTCCAGTTGCATTACACAAGTTGCTGGTCGTCTCATCGCTGCACTTTTTAAAATTATTTTCAAACACTTCAAAATAAAATCACTTGTCTCGGTACCGATAATGTATTTACTCCAAACCCCACTTTTTAGAGCACTGTAAAATTACAGAGTTAAGGTACATCAAATTAGAATATGTAGTGGTCATCACGTATACAAACCTTGTTTTGTCTGACTCTGTCAAGCAGGGTGAATGTGGGAGTCGTCAACAAATTAGGTGTGTATTTCAAAATCTGAAGAATATGTTGTTGTTGTCGAAAGCGGGTGAACTCTTGCGAACTGTAACAAGTTTAAGAATAGAGAGTTAAGATGTTCACCAGTCTTAGAGAGTTATGATACTTCAAACTTGGATGGTGTCTCTACATTTTGTTCATGATAGGTTTATAGACACGACTAATAGTGGAATGAGATTTATGTGGTGTTATTTTCAACTTCTCTATGTCGACTTGCTTCTTTTTTTATTTCCTCGAGTCGATTTTCCAAAGCGTTAAAATTGTTAGTCATCTGATCAACAATGTACGTTCTGGAATCTAAACTGAATGTCCGTGCCTGTTCATACAATTTACTTTGCATTTCTAACACACACGTTTGGATAAACAAATCTCCGATACCGATGAGAGACTGCAACGCGACATCGAACCATAACTCTCTAAGACTGGTGAACATCTTAACTCTCTATTCTTTCAAGTTCAAAAGCGTTGCACGGGATCTTCATGTTGCCCATGCGCGTTACGATTCGTTTCGTCGGACATCGTTTTACTTTGAGTCAACTCTTGTTTGAATTGATCATTCTCTGTATCTAATTCGTTATTACGTTGTTGGAGTTGTTCGTATTCATTTTGCATAATATCGATCTTGTTTTTATTTTCAGATAATTCTGCGTTCAGTCGGTCTTTCTCTTGGATTATCTTTCGTATATTTGCATTAACTTCTAAGAATTTCTTATCTACATCTTTGTATATCGTCATTATTTGTTGTACTTTGGCAGATGACTTTTCCATTTCTTTCCTTAATTCAGATTTTTCTTCTTCGTGTTTAGTTTGTTGATTTTGTAATTCATCGTTTGTGTCTTTTGTAGGAGTAGAATTTTATTCTGAGTCAACTCTTGTTTGAATTGATCATTCTCTGTATCTAATTCGTTATTACGTTGTTGGATTTGTTCGTATTCATTTTGCATAAGATCGATCTTGTTTTTATTTTCAGATAATTCTGCGTTCAGTCGGTCTTTCTCTTGGATTATCTTTCGTATATTTGCATTAACTTCTAAGAATTTCTTATCTACATCTTTGTATATCGTCATTATTTGTTGTACTTTGGCAGATGACTTTTCAATTTCTTTCCTTAATTCAGATTTTTCTTATTCGTGTTTAGTTTGTTGATTTTGTAATTCATCCATGTGCTTCTTTGTAGAATAGGCAGTCAGGTACTCTGATGTGCAATTCGTGTTGTTACACCCATAACATCTGAACTCTAGCAATTCTTCTTGTTAGTTGTCGACATGTCACGACATCGTCTTCTTACACCTCACAGTCTACTACATCTCCACATCTACTACATCTTAACTCTAAGTAAATGTGTGACTTTGTTTCAACAGTCAACTGAAATTCTATTATATGTACATAACCCGAGATTCATGTACATAACCCGAAATGAATCTTATCTTCTCACTTGGTTGCAGCGAAGAGTACGACAACGATTCCACTGTGTGTATTTGCACTGTGTGTATTTGCACTGTGTATTTGCACTGTGTATTTTGACTGTGTATTTTAGCACTGTGTAATTTAGCACATCGTTTGTTACTCACCACAAATGGAAGGCATCGATCGGCGATGATAACTCTGATAAAAAAAACGATGACAGAACTATATTTCAACGAAGCCGTAGACGCGGCTCAGAATATTTATTTCTCTTTTTCTAGCAACGTTTCCTTTTACAGATCAACGCTGAGGAGTCTCAAAAATTTGGTCTGATTTCAGATTGACATTTTCTAATCTTCCACCCAAGAGGAAATTCCCGTCGATCAGAAAGAATCGGTTGTTGTCGACGCTGATACATGACGTCTTTGAATTCACCATTTTAAAGACGCTCGAGATTTTTCTGGTTGAGAGGATGCAGCTGTTTGACCTGAGTTTGTTATTTTGGAGAGAGGAGAAGGTAGCAATATGCTAGGCTTTTGTTGCGTCCTCTCTAGAGGTGAACGATTTTCGAGACTTTGTACTATATTCAACGTCTTGATTAAACTGGTTGGTAAGAACGGAGATCCCGCCTTCTGGCTCTTCCCACTTGCTACTCGCTTGACTGCTGGAGCGCTCTTTTTCATTCGAGGTTTGATTGTACTTTGTAAAGGGTCTTTTTTCGGGACATCTACTTTACTTTGTACCGTGTCTTTTTTCGGGGTATCCATCCTAACTCGATTAGGCTTCGGTGTCCACGCACGCACACCCGTAGAGTGTTCAATGTATTTATTGTTTACCTTTGCAATGTAAATCGTCAACCATTAAAACAAATTAATTCCTAAGTAAAACAAAGTCAGTCCTATTTAATTCTTTCTATTTTATTTGTTTAAAACCTCCAATAAAAAAATTATCAATTGTCCTTTTTGTTTTAATCAGTCACACAAGGATACTATCGGTTATAAATTAAAATGATAATATGATTCTTAGGATAAAGAACACTATATAACTAAATTATGTTTGGTTTAATCCTGTTTTTTACTTTAATCGTTGTCGTACTCTTAACTCCATCAAAGAAACTATGTACGAAAATATCTTCACTGCTGCCATTCCGTTCTCGTCCGTGTTCGCCAGGTTCTTGTACGACGACATCGAAGGCTACGGTGCACACCTACAAGCCGTGTTGGCCGAATTGAAACTTTGAGTCAGTGTCTAAAATAAAACATGTACTTCTAACGAACCTTTTATTCACACTCCAAAAATAAATAAAAATAACACTATAGATTTATTAATCACATTACAGGTAGCACCTAAAACACCAATCTTTGACCTGCACGAGTGGGGTCCGTGATTTCGCGTCTCGGTGCACGAATAACTCGCTGCACCGATTTCAAGAGTGATGTAGGTTGTTGAAAATAATAAATATGATGTAGGATATAAACATTTTATTAACCCTGATGTTCACACAATAGTATTCAGAATCCGTCTACAGCTGACACAAAGTCACATTCACATAACTGTAATGCAATATGTCAATATTAGTTAATTATTAAGACAAAAGACTAGCATTCACTTCAAACGTTGAGTTCAGAATCTGTTGGTCAGAATCTGTTGGGCTGAATGTGAGACCTTGTCGTACAGGTCGTCTGATTTTGAGTTCAGATGAAAAATAATAATTGAGTTTACAATAGTAACCCCTTCAAACTAGTTCAGAATCTGTTGGTCAGAATCTGTTGGGGTGAATGTGAGACCTTGTCGTACAGGTCGTCTGATTTTGAGTTCAGAATCGGTAGCGTTATTCGACAAAGTCTCGACAACGATTAAAGTAAAAAACAGGATTAAACCAAACATAATTTAATTCTATAGTGTTCTTTATCCTAAGAATCATATTATCATTTTAATTTATAACCGATAGTATCCTTGTGTGACTGATTAAAACAAAAAGGACAATTGAGATTTTTTTTTATTGGAGTTTTTTTTTTATCGTTACGTGCCGAAAACAAAGAGATGTACACTTTCAAGTTTTCTGTGTTTTTGAACCGAATTTTAAAATTGATCACATCGTTGTTGGCAACAACAGAAACTTTGTCTATCCAAGCGTACAAAAACACAGAAGGCACTATGTCGCTTTCCGAAAAAGGAGTATCGATTAATTTAATCTGAAACGCTCCGTGTTGTTGAGGTATAGTCGTGTCGGTATAGGACGTTAGCGTATCGTCGTCTAAATAAAAATTCAATATGCAGAACCTTTTTTGTTTCTGAAGTACTTTGTTCTTCCAATTGGATTCGTCGATAACAAATGTGTTTATATTACTTCTACTGAGCAGTTGATGTTCGTCGATTAATTGTTTAACATGGGCGGTCAAATCAAATATAGTATCGTCGTTGACATCCGAGACGATGTTTCTCAGATGATTCAATACGGTGTCGCGTATGTTAACTTTTAGTATGTCGGTGATCTTAGCCCTCAAAGAGTCTTCATCGCCAAGCACTTGTTCCGAGAACTTAACCAGTGTTTCGTTCACAAACCGATGTTTTCCTAATCTTTGTTTTCAATCTTACTGAACCATTCTTCGTCTGATAAACTCTGAATGGTTTCGTTTGATAAAATCTGAACGATCATATATTGGTCGTCTGTCATTATAGATCGTATATAATTGTCATGTCGGTAAACGAACCCGTGCATATGAAAGACCACACATGCAATTAAATAATTCAACCACACATGCAATCACATAGTCGTAAAGGAAAAGTCTCTTCGACATCCGAACGCTGCTAACACTAACATTCTGAAGGCGTTCATGAAGAATAACGGTTCGCAGGAAAGTTTCTCTCGTCGTGTGACCAACGTTCATAATTTGTTTAACAGCGAGGGGAAAACGAACAGCGGCGAAGCAGCAGCAGCAGCAGCAGCAGCAGCAGCGGTCGACCCTCCTAACGGTCAAGGACCGAAGGATATTCCGATTTCTGATATCATGTCTTTTCTCAAAAACGATTTCGAGAAGATTATGAAATGTCTACTATGTCGTTTAATGATAGTGGTGAGCGGAAAGGAATTGGATATCATTGCAAACCTTTCTCAAGAAATAACCAAAATTATGGTCGCAATTTGCCATGTATACGCAGAGAGATACGCGGAGTGTGTGTTGTACAGGGCGTCTGATTTTGAAGAGTTCGTGACATTTGTAGAGCATCTTAACTCTTTATTCAGTGACCTGCACATCATAACTACAATCACTGACATTGCTTTTTTAAATCTAATTAACGTACAATGGAATTAAATTATTTTTCAAAATTAACTCGAATTGTTTATCTATACTTAATATTTGCTGGATGTGACAGATTTCCAATTGATAGTTAAGTCTAAAATATTGCTCGTTTTCACGAGGTACATGCAATATAGAACTTTTAGGTCAGGAGTTAAACACCTAGCGAAATCACAAGCAGAAGCGACACCATGAAATTAATTAACAGCCGTCATTTTAGCGTTGCTTTTCACCGACAACCTGTACCACCCGTCTTCACGCCGTGATGTGTATTTTGGTTAATTTCATGGTGTAACTTCTGATCGTGATCTCGCTAGATTTTTAGCTTGAGACCCAAAGGTTATAGATTGCATGTACCTCGTGAGAGCGACCGATAGTTTAGACTGCCCTACGCCAATTGAATCTGTCACATCCGGCAAATACAAAGTGTTGAATAGACTCTTCGAATTTGTAGAGCAATGTTAAGAGCGAAGAGTCAAACATGTTTCGTCTTTCCCTTATCGTTGAGCTGTATGGCCTGTAGGGAACCTGTTACGAAATTTTCGTTGTGTTCGTGTCCGTCATCCAGATGTGATTGGGATCGTCGAAACCAAGTGTTTGTATGTATACGACACGCAGTTGTTTCAATTTTTAAAGCAGCTGTGAATTGTAAAACTTGTGGGGTTGCAGACAGTGGACAGTCATGGACACAATGTTATGTCGCACCAGAGACAAAAGTAGGTAAAGATATGCGTAATTATAATTAACGTAATACGAACCGCTTTGTGTGTCAAGTGCATTGAATTTATGAAAAGAAATGACATTGACCAGTCCGGATGATTGCATTACGCTGGCGAGCGTGTCCACTCAATACAACACACTCCGCGTATCTCTGCAAGCGAGAACGCTGTAAGCGGTTCGTAATTTTAATTGCGGAGGCAGAGCGTCACTCAACGAGCCTACGACACGGATGTCGTTTAACAACTCTGGAACCACGACTTGAAGAACGGAGAATGCAATAGTCGTAATGATACCTAACACGCGAGGCACTTCGCTAAATTTTATATCGTCTGTTAAATTATTAGCGTAAGTTCTAAACTTAAGAAATACATCGTGCATCAAATTAATATTTTTCAAATCGTACTCGAACACAGTGTAGATCAATTATAAAAATTTAGATTTGGTCACACTGTTATTGATGTTGTTATACAATGTGTGTTCGAGTCGCGTATTGAAATCTACGAGATACTCCTTCATGGCGTCGTCACTGTAATACCTTATCGTGTCTGGAATAGATACCGATTTTACAAGTTTGAATGACGTTATATCGACCGTGAAGGGATATATTTTATTTTGAACGATCGTCTGGTACACTAAATTATCGAGTATCGATGGAAGATTTGTTTTAGTTTTTTCGTTAAAACCTGTGATGTTACAACTGACGTTTACAGAATTGTGTTGCACGTTAACACCACAGACAGACATTGAAAACGATCTATCATATGTGTTCGTATATTTCATTAACACATGCGTGAATATGCCTAAATCTCCGTGTAGTTCCATTGGACATCACATAGCGCTCAAGAGAGAATTTGGTGACGACTACAATCAAACTCCCGGCGTAGTATTTTTCAACAGTGTGTTGTGTAAAGAGAGAGAAGCACACAAAGAACACAGCAACGTCAATAAGAAGAGATGTACGAGTTCGTTCATAGAAGAAGTGGAAGGTTATCGTCAAGGAGGCGTACACAAAATAGGCATTCATTTCAACCAGAAGAAAATCATAGACGCCCTCAAATCTGTCGCTCCATCCTTCACGCAGAAAGAACGTCCGACTGCCAACTACAGAACATCTCTTCACGTGAACGCTCAGACTAAGGACAACCTGAAGCGTCTGTTGGTGTCGATGTTGGAGAACGCTGACGGGTTGACCGACAGCGATGAAGAGGAGATCAGGAACGCGCTCTGCTTACCTGAGTGTAAAGACATCCCCAAGGATTTAATCACCGACGCATTACCTTTCGTTTTACAGCCGAATGTCGAAAGAGTACCGTGTAAGTGTTGCACCGATTTCAAGAGTGATGTAGGTTGTTGAAAATAATAAATATGATGTATGATATAAACATTTTATTAACCCTGATGTTCACACAATAGTATTCAGAATCCGTCTACAGCTGACACAAAGTCTCGCATTCACCACCATCTGCAACTCTTGAGGGTTTAAGTCATGCAACAACAACACGTATAGTATTCAGAATACGTTTACCACTGACACAAAGTCTCATATTCACACAACATCTGCAGCATTCTCTGAGACAAAGTGACAAGTCAGAAAAGTCTGAGGGAATAAGCATGCAACACTCAGAATCTGTTAGTGTAACATTATAGACACACCACTTTGGTGTCCCCCTCAGAGAGACTTGCAAATTTTAGGTTACCGCTCAGGAGACTCTTATGAAACGAAATCGTCAGATGTTGGACCCCACTTGAGCTAGCGTCATGGTGTTAGCGTAGCTTAGCGAGAGACGTGCAAATTTTAGGTCACTGCTCAGGAATCTCTTATGAAACTAAATCGTTCGCAACTCTCTAACTATAATGTGGGACCTTGTCGTGCGTCCTCGTGTGTAACATGTAGCGTATACTACATCTCAAGTCTCTAGTCAGAATCTTGGTGTGTCACATTCACTGGGCAACTTACTCTTCGAACAGATTTTGATAGAACAGATTCTGAATAGAGTTGTCATCGTCACGTTAGAGTTTGTCGTAATCTCAAATTTTACAGTTATGGAATCCGTCTACCGCTGACACAAAGTATCGCATTCACACAGCTAGCAACATCTGCAATGCATCTGCAGCACCAGTGGGTGTATAATCTTCAAAATCCGTCTATCGCTGACGCAAAGTCTCGCATTAGCAACATTTGGTCCAAGTGAACCGTTCACAGAGACAGAGTTCCAAGATGGATCAAATCAACATCAACGAAAATATTTTGTTGTTCAATAATAATAAATTTTACGAACACATTACCAAAATCGACAGTCTTTTTATCCGTCCTTCAGATGTCTTGGAACGGTATCATCGCCGTTGTACAGAAGAATGGAAGAGATGTTTTACCAGACTGGTCAACAACGGTAATTTCGAACAGTTCTACAGAGCCGTTGCCAATATTAAATCCACAGCCACAACAGTCGGCATGACCGTAAGAACAGACACCGACTCTTTCTTCACTTGTTTTGACAAATCGGGATTCGATTGCTTCAACCTGTTCAACAGTCATCAAGTGTCTTTTGAAATTCACAACGATGACGACGATTACATGGATTGGTCTGACGACAGCTACGATTCCGACTACGCTTCTGACTCCACGAGTGGCGACGACGACGACGATGACGACGAGGGAGAAAAAGAGTCAAATCAGAATCTTCTCTCTTCCCTTCCACCAAAGAGAATGTATCTGACATTGAGTGAGATGAGAGTAAAGACTTGGAGAAATGCGTTAGAATAGAGAAATGTGTTCCCGGTGCGAAAACTTTACCTTTTCCGAGACACATCAAGAAATTGTTTTTGTTCCCAAAACACTCGTTGCCGAAGGACAACAATGCACTTGTTGCCGAATGAGTGCACCGCGTAATGAAATAAAAAATTAAGAAAGCAAAATGTTTTTTATTCACACCCAATCTGTAAAACTACACGTCAAGAACTTTTACCTGACAATGCATTACATACACTATTCACACCCAATTGTTTTTATTCCCAATGACAATGCATTGACTATACATACCACTACTCTTTACTGATGATGCATTAAGCTATGAACTTGTAAGTATAAGTAACTGGTTGGGAACAAATTGGACAGATCGGTACAGATGTGCAACTGTAGGGGTCCAATGCGCATTCCACACAACTGATGGCGTGTGTACACTGCAAGTCAAATTCTTGAAAACGTGACAATTAATGAAACGTCTATAAATCAACGAATTGCACAGATGAACCAACAAATTACCGATCTGACCGTAGATGAAGAAAATGCAACCCAAAAAATAACAGAATTGGAGGAAAGTAATAATAACAAAGACGTCGAGATCCAAACATATCAGGAAAGCATTATTAACAAAGACGTCGAGATTAAAACATTGAACGATGAAAATTTGATAAATTATCAAACGTACGTTTCCTGTGAAGCCGAGTACAAAAAGAGCAACGAACTCTTAAAAACCACATTATTCACTGAAGGTAACAAAGTAACTGAATTAGAAACACAAGTAACAAGCCTTAGCGCCGAATTAAGTGAAAAGACAAATAAATTATGTATATGTGAAAAAACTATAAAGAATAATGATTTTAAGATTGCACAGATGAACACATCGCTAGAGAATGTCAAAAAAAAAAATGCTTAATAAAACTACAGAGACTGACGAATTAAAAAGTAATATAGACACACCAAAGAGTTAGCTACTGGTTTTAGTTTGTAGATTTTTCAATGTGCCATGTATACGTGTGTATGTAAGTTTATGTAAGCCATTACATTTTGTACGTATGGTTCCAACATATATGCCTCGAATAGTGTAAGACATGTGCAGCCATCTTCAATACTCAATAGGATAAGATTTGTAGTTTAGCGATCTGCAAAGATCTTAATATTTGTCTTCTATGAGGACGTATATTTATGTAATATTTACTTTAAAAAACAAAACAAAATTTACATTGTTTTATTTTTAACAAACGTACATTACATTATTTAACAAATACAGGGTATTCGTTGTTATTTCAACGAACTTTCGAGACAGGACCGACCGATTCTTTTTGTCTCCTTTGTTGATTTGATTGACTGTTTTTTTTGGGGAGCGCTAACATGTAATTTTCGTAGACTTCGCTAGACATTTCTGGTCCAGACATACTCCATATAAAATTATTGTTCATCACAGTACTGAATCGAAGTTTCGTCGAGGCTCTGGAGTGTCGCGTCTTCCACTTGCGAAAGCATGTACAGCGCATCGATCATGGCAGACTTCAAATGCGTCCGATTAGCAGAGACGTGTTGGAACAGTTCGTAAGTGTCATTGTGTTTAGCGACGAAGCCGTTGTGACACACCGAACAGACGAGTAGCGCGTGCATGTCTTTGATCATCACGTTGACCATGACGTTACGAGTGGTAGGATTGGTAGGGGAGTTAAACATGGAACCCGATGTTGTGAACATCCAATTCCATAGCACTGTGTGTATTTGCACTGTGTATTTGCACTGTGTATTTTGACTGTGTATTTTAGCACTGTGTATTTTAGCACTGTGTGTGTGTGTGTATTTGGATTGTGTATTTGCACTGTGTGTATTTGCACTGTGTATTTGCACTGTGTATTTTGACTGTGTATTTTAGCACTGTACATAAGTCTAACTCTGGGAGTGGGGTCCGGATCTAAAATCACAAATCCGATGTATCGGTTAGAAACGCTCGAACCCGAAACTGTACTCCATCACTTCTTTGGAAAAGCTACCAAGAAGAAGTTTGTCACGAATGCAATGTCCTATTCTAAAAATATTAATTTGATGCACAATGTATTTCTTAAGTTTAGAACTTACGCTAATAATTTAACAGACGATATAAAATTTAGAGAAGTGCCTCGCGTGCTAGGTATCATTACGACTATTGCATTCTCCGTTCTTCAAGTCGTGGTTCCAAGAGTTCAACTTACATACCAAAGTCTAGACCGAGTACGTTGCAGATGTTACAGTTGTGTTAGAGTTGAATAGAGAGTTGAGATGTAATGTAGTTAACTCAGAATCTTATCTGACACTGACAGACACCACGAATCTGTTCGCACAGATTGAACAAATTCTGAATAGTGTTGATTGTACTAGACTTCTTAACTCATCTTATCTTAACCCGGCAGTACTAAACATTAATTCTTGTAACAGAACCACTAAACATGGGTATATTATACCCGACTAGGAGAGAGAAGGAAAATAGAGTAAATATGCAAATTTAATAAAGCAATCATGTACACACTAAATTTAAGGCATGTTAATGTTAATGAAACTATAAGTAACTCTTAATGACTATAAATTAGGTATGTAAGGTAAATATGGAAAAAAAAAATTAAAACAGTATAATTTTTCACTTATTTTGAGAAAATATTCACCAAAAAAAAAATAAACCACCAATTTTTCCCAAACTTCGCCAAACCCTTCCAAGGAATTATGGCTATGGTCCCAGTGAGTCTCTATCACACAGAAATATGATTAAACAAAAAACAATGTATATTCCTTGAGGCTAAAAATAAACCACCAATTTTCCCCAAACTTAGGCAAACCCTTCAAAGGACTTATGGCTATGCTCCCAGTGGGTCTGTATCAAGTTCAGTAAGGTCAGCAACATATTCTGTATCATCATCACTGTCATACAACAACTCCGGTTCTATTTCATCTAGTTCATTTTCACTTTCATCAGAACCAAACAGAATATCATGGATATCGTCCTGACTACAAGAGTGTTGCCTTCCTTCCATATTTATTCACTTTAGTCACTCTGAAATAATCACATACAGCCTGAAAGGGGAAAAAATATCAGTATGTTATCATAATACCGTCACTTTGTACTACTATTGTCACTACACATGGGTAATGTATACCCGAGTTTCTTTTTTACTATTATCACTAAACTCGGGTACACATTACCCAAACAAGTGTCTCTGTGAAAATCGAGGCAGCAGAGCGGAGCGACGTGACCTACTTCCGTGAGTGCGCGTGGCAGACAGAAGCTACTGGGCTGCTCAGGACGGTGAGTTGGCGGGAACACTGTCTTGTGGTCATGACGTCACTAGCGTCGGGTAATCCAAACCCATGTTTAGTGGTTAGGGGTTAACTCACCGCACGTTGGATACAATTATTCAGACAAAGTAAGACTCGTAGGCAAGAGTTCACAATCCGGTTATTCAGACAAAGTAAGATTCGTAGGCAAGAGTTCACAATCCGTCTAACGCTGACGCAAAGTCACACATTAACACAACAGATGACAAAGTCTAGTTTGACCTTCTTTCAACATCATGATGACGTCGTACAACGCCATTGAAAAATTCAACAAGTAAAATGCAAAGCATGCCTGGCTAGCTCCGTTTTTACGTTCTTTGAATTTTAGAAAAGGTGAAGTATCGCCGAAAATAGGTCAAGGTTGCAATATGCTAGGCTTTTGTTGCGTCCTCTCTAGAGGTGAACGATTTTCGAGACTTTGTATATTCAACGTCTTGATTAAACTGGTTGGTAAGAACGGAGATCCCGCTTTCTGGCTCTTCCCACTTGCTACACGCTTGACTGCTGGAGCGCTCTTTTTCATTCGAGGTTTGATTGTACTTTGTAAAGGGTCTTTTTTCGGGACATCTACTTTACTTTGTACCGTGTCTTTTTTCGGGGTATCCATCCTAACTCGATTAGGCTTCGGTGTCCACGCACGCACACCCGTAGAGTGTTCAATGTAAATCGTCAACCATTAAAACAAATTCATTCCTAAGTAAAACAGTCAGTCCTATTTAATTCTTTTTCTTTTATTTGTTTAAAACACTAGAACACAGTGTACCTAACAGATCGTTCATATTCTTCAATTGTCGACCCAGATGAGAAGAATGGGCGATGATGGTCGGCGGGTACCAATCCTCGTGTAAGACGACATTCCTCACGATATCGTGAAGCTCCAGAGACGAGATGGCGTTCGACCCAGGTACGTTGTTGTCGCGCGTGCCCTCCCCTGCCGACAAACGGATGTCCGATGGATATCCTTCATATACATCCGGTTTGTCCTCCTGTGCGGACATGATTCGACAAATGTGGACGGTACGGACGGGACCTTTTTTTGTCCACATTATCCATCCTTTGTCCACAATGTCCGCCTGTCTCTTAATCCGTCTAGAATCCGGAATATCCTCCTGAGTCTGAACTTGCTAACTGCATGAATCCCCCTCCCGCTGCTGCACTCGACTTTCTACTCATGCTCATCCCTATACTGTCCAAACCCCTTATGCAAGAGTTAACCAGCATCTTCACTCTTTCATCCCTCACGCTGGTAAACTCTGGAATAATCTTCCTTCATCTGTATTTCCTCCTACCTATGACTTGAACTTTTTCAACAGGAGGTATCAGGACACCTCTCCCGAAACTGACCTATCTTTCGGCCATCTCTTTGGATTCTTTTCGGAGCAGTGAGTAGCGGGCTTTTTTTTTTATTAATGTTTGCTTTTTTTGGGCCCTTGAACTGTCTCCTTTGCTGTAAAAAAAAAAAAAAAAAGACGGGTCAACAACGGTAATTTCGAACAGTTCTACAGAGCCGTTGCCAATATTAAATCCACAGCCACAACAGTCGGCATGACCGTAAGAACAGACACCGACTCTTTCTTCACTTGTTCTGACAAATCGGGATTCGATTGCTTCAACTTGTTCAACAGTCATGAAGTGTCTTTTTAAATTCACAACGATGACGACGATTACATGGATTGGTCTGACGATAGCTACGATTCCGACTACGCTTCTGACTCCTCGAGTGGCGACGACGACGACGATGACGACGAGGGAGAAAAAGAGTCAAATCATAATATTCTCTCTTCCCTTCCACCAAAGAGAATGTATCTGACATTGAGTGAGGTGAGAGTAAAGACTTGGAGAAATGCGTTAGAATAGAGAAATGTGTTCCCGGTTTGAAAACTTTACCTTTTACGAGACACATCAAGAAATTGTTTTTGTTCCCAAAACACTCGTTGCCGAAGGACAACAATGCACTTGTTGCCGAATGAGTGCACCGTGTAATGAAATAAAAAAAATTAAGAAAGCAAAATGGTTTTTATTCACACCCAATCTGTAAAACTACACGTCAAGAACTTTTACCTGACAATGCATTACATACACTATTCACACCCAATTGTTTTTATTCCCAATGACAATGCATTGACTATACATACCACTACTCTTTACTGATGATGCATTAAGCTATGAACTTGTAAGTATAAGTAACTGGTTGGGAACAAATTGGACAGATCGGTACAGATGTGCAACTGTAGGTGTCCAATGCGCATTCCACACAACTGATGGCGTGTGTACACTGCAAGTCAAATTCTTGAAAACGTGACAGTTAATGAAACGTCTATAAATCAACGAATTGCACAGATGAACCAACAAATTACCGATCTGACCGTAGATAAAGAAAATGCAACCCAAAAAATAACAGAATTGGAGGAAAGTATTAATAACAAAGACGTCGAGATCCAAACATATCAGGAAAGCATTATTTACAAAGACGTCGAGATTAAAACATTGAACGATGAAAATTTGATAAATTATCAAAAGTACGTTTCCTGTGAAGCCGAGTACAAAAAGAGCAACGAACTCTTAAAAACCACATTATTCACTGAAGGTAACAAAGTAACTGAATTAGAAACACAAGTAACAAGCCTTAGCACCGAATTAAGTGAAAAGACAAATAAATTAAGTATATGTGAAAAAAACTATAAAGAATAATGATTTTAAGATTGCACAGATGATTGAACACATCGCTAGAGAATCTCAAAAAAAAAACGCTTGATAAAACTACAGAGATTGACGAATTAAAAAGTAATATAGACACATCAAAGAGTTACCTACTGGTTTTAGTTTGTAGATTTTTCAATTTGCCATGTATACGTGTGTATGTAAGTTTATGTAAGCCATTACATTTTTGTACGTATGGTTTCCAACGCCATATATGCACTCGAGATAATTAGCATAGAACATGTGCAACCATCTTCAATACTCAATAGGATGAATTTGTAGTTTAGCGATCTGCATAAGATCTTAATATTTGTCTTCTATGAGGACGTATATTTATAACAATATTTACATTCAAAAACAAAACAAAATTTACATTGTTTTATTTTTAACAAACGTACATTAGAATTATTTAATAAATACAGAGGTATTCGTTGTTATATCCACGAACCGTATTAAACCGTAGCTTTCAAGACAGGATAAACCGATTCTTTTTTGTCTCCTTTGTTGATTTGATTCACTGTTTTTGGGGGAACGCTAACAATGTAATTTTCGTAGACTTTGCTAGACATTTCTGGCCCATGAACGTACTCCATATAAATTATTGTTCATCACAGTACTGAATCGAAGTTTCGTCGAGAGCTCCTGGAGTGTCGTCTTCCACTTGCGAAAGCGCATGTACACCGTATATACAGCGGCATCGATCATGGCAGACTTCAAATGCGTCCGATTAGCAGAGACGTGTTGGAACAGTTCGTAAGTGTCGTTGTGTTTAGCGACAGAAAGCCGTTGTGGCAATAACCGAACAGACGAGTAGCGCGTATGTCTTTATTGATCATCACGTTGACCATGAAGTTACGAGTGGTAGGATTGGTAGGGGAGTTAAACATGGATCCCGATGTTATGAACATCCAATTCCATAGCACAATGTGTATTTGCACTGTGTATTTGCACTGTGTATTTTGACTGTGTATTATTTTAGCACTGTGTACATAAGTCTAACTCTGAGGAAGTGGGGTCCGGATCTAAATCACAAATCCGATGTAATCGGTTAGAAACGCTCGAACCCGAAACTGTACTCCATCACTTCTTTGGAAAAGATGCTGAGAAGAAGTTTGTCACGAATGCAATGTCCTATTCTAAAAATATTAATTTGATGCACAATGTATTTCTTAAGTTTAGAACTTACGCTAATAATTTAACAGACGATATAAAATTTAGCGAAGTGCCTCGCGTGTTAGGTATCATTACGACTATTGCATTCTCCGTTCTTGCGTTCAAGTCGTGGTTCCAAGAGTTCAACTTACATACCAAAGTCTAGACCGAGTACGTTGCAGATGTTACAGTTATTATTTAGAGTTGAACCGTAGAGAGTTGAAGATACAATGTGGTTAACTCAGAATCTATCTGACACTGATGAGACACCACGAATCTGTTCCGCACAGATTGAACAGATTCTGAATAGTGTTGATTGTACTAGACCTCTTAACTCACCTTATCTTAACTCACCGCACGTTGGATACAATTATTCTGCTGACGCAAGTCTTTTTGTGCATTAACACAACAGATGACAAAGTCTAGTTTGACCTTCTTTCAACATCATGATGACGTCGTACAACGCCATTGAAAATTCAACAAGTAAAATGCAAAGCATGCCTGGCTAGCTCCGTTTTACGTTCTTTGAATTTTAGAAAAGGTGAAGTATCGCCGAAAATAGGTCAAGGTTGCAATATGCTAGGCTTTTATTTGCGTCCTCTCTAGAGGTGAACGATTTTCGAGACTTTGTATATTCAACGTCTTGATTAAACTGGTTGGTAAGAACGGAGATCCCGCTTTCTGGCTCTTCCACTTGCTAAACGCTTGGCTGCTGGAGCGCTCTTTTTCATTCGAGGTTTGATTGTACTTTGTAAAGGGTCTTTTTCAGGACATCTACTTTACTTTGTACCGTGTCTTTTCAAGGTATCCATCCTAAACGATTAGGCTTCGGTGTCCACGCACGCACACCCGTAGAGTGTTCAATGTATTTATTGTTTACCTTTGCAATGTCCGGCCGTTCAAAATTCCTTCTATCAAAAAACTTATAGTCAAAATCATCTGTATGTTTACCGTAAAATATAAATCTAATATGGAGCGATTCCGAATTTCTCATTTATTCCACCTCGGACGACCAAAGGACTGTAGACGGATAGAGCGGATACTTGTGGATGACAAATGGAAGGTGAATAGACATCCGCCCCATGTCCGTGGACGTCCACTGCCGGCAGGGTCTGCAAACCTCCTCTTCTGACCGCTGCCGCCTGTTTCCGAAGCGCTGGCGTTGTTGTTACCCTCCTTGTAATCGATCCATACCGAACGCACTTTCTCGTTAGCTATGCCGTACAAATCTTTCTTGGAAGCGGAAGTATACACAAAATTCAGAAATCTGCAATTTGACATTACTGGAGAACCTACTGCTGACGATATTAGGAATAGAGTAATAAAAAAAAAAAAAAAACAACGGAAAAAGCGTGTATATCAACGGCGGGATTGACATTTCGAACAACCTGCCTAATAACTCTGAAGATAAGACACAATTGCCTTTTCTCGATGTTCGATTCAGATGCGTTTCATCAATCTTCTGTCACCCTGACTCCACCTTATTCGCCTGTCGTCGACGCGGCAGCGGCGTCCACGTCCACGGTCACAAATTACGATTCTGTTGCTGAACCGTCCTTGTCCTTCGCCAGGCTTTCCCAGTGTTAATAAAGTCTTTGGCGGTTTGTCGTAATACGACTTTATCTACATTCTTGAAGATAATTTCATTTAACAGTGTGTTCGTGTACCTTATTATTGTATGTTAATCTAGGCGAGTGTCAATACTGTCAATTTATCTTTTGTTAAGCTGAAATAAAATAAGTCATTGTCGTTAAGTTTCACTGACCATGAAAAAGAAGAACGGCAACCAAGAAAAGAAAAAGGGTTACCTGATCAACGATGCCATCCAGAAGAAGAAAAAATGCGCCGCAAAGAGAGAGAGACATAGAGAACATGAATGGCGAGTGCGCCAAAGCGGACGCGCCCGGTAGAACGACAACGAGTCAGTAACGCTGCTAAGAAGGGCAGCGTTACTGACTCATGGATTCGATGTGCACATCCAATCAAACAGTACTTGGCACTCATGAGTTCTTCGAATTTCTTCATGAGTGCCAAGCACCTACAAGAAGTTAGTGACATTTATGCTGTGGAAATAACGACAACCCTCTCCGATTCCAGTTCGGATAGTGACGTGGAAACGTTTCTAGAGTCTGATGATTCCGTCAAAAATCTAAAACGAGCCGAGTTGTCAAGACCGTGCCAGGTAATAAACACCGTCCTTTCGAATTATCGATACTTACATGACATATACTGGTTTTTATAATCTTACTTTCTTTTTTTTTTCCAGAATTACCCCACCCACCCGTCGTCTTCTGATACGGCGGCAACGTTGCGTAATTTCCCGCAAGCAGCAAATTCAACCTCCCGGTGCAATACCAAGATTAAAAGAATTACAGATAACAAAAAAATAATGCTTATTAAAAGAATTGCAGACACGCCAGGATATCTCATCACTAGAAACTTTAAAAATCTGAATGATTTTTTGGATCATTTAAAAAATAGTACCAGATTCGTTCAGCGTTGCTATTTGCCAAAATGCAATATATGCACCTCAAAGCTGTCAACTAACAAATTGTCATCATTCAGTGCAGTGCAGACATGTACCTTTGGGTAAATGCAGCATTCACAGAGACTGAGTGTATAGTCTTCAGAATCCGTCTATCGCTGACGCAAAGTCTCACATTAGCATCATTTGGTCCAAGTGAACCGTTCACAGAGACAGAGTTAACTTACACACACGGAATCCGTCTACCGCTGACACAAAGCATCGCATTCACACAACTAACAACATCTGCAATGCATCTGCAGCATTCACAGAGACTGAGTGTATAGTCTTCAGAATCCGTCTATCGCTGACGCAAAGTCTCACATTAGCATCATTTGGTCCAAGTGAACCGTTCACAGAGACAGAGTTAACTTACACACACGGAATCCGTCTACCGCTGACACAAAGCATCGCATTCACACAACTAACCATGCAAAGTCACATATTAACACAAAGTACTCAATACAAGTTGCATTGCATACATGTTACACCAACAGATCTGAATAGAGTCTAATTTGTTGTAATCAGAAGACCTGCACATCTTGACTCTCTATTCAAGTGAACAATCAAAAATTGATTTTATGATAGTATCCCAACTCACCATCGCATTTATAATAGCAACCCCAAACATTGACTTTATGATAGCACCCCCTGAAAACTCACAGTTGACTTTACAATAGTAACCCCTTCAAACATTGAGTTCAGAATCGGTAGCGTTATTCGTCAAAGTCTCACATGCAACGGGTGAAGTCCATAATCGGTTGACGACTTTGACAAAAACGTACATTGGCGGTGGGTAAAGTTCATGTGATCGGATTATAGGATATTGTTTTTTGGAGAGGTAATTCAGAAGACGAGATTTCGAATTTTAACCTGTCCCTACCGACAGACATTCCGTTGTTGTTGTTAAAATCGAACGTCGCGGAAAGATTAAACATGTCTTCTTCGTTAGTTTTAACATTGCTGATTTCAGCCAAAGCGCGACCGTGAATTGAATGCCGATGCTGAGTCGTTGATGTCTAAAAAAATGTTAAGCTACTTAACGAAAATTCTATTGAACAGAGTGAAAACCATGGAACTGTTCAAAGATTATTGTTCCTCGATTTTGACAAAGTATAAAAATGACGTGAATTGGAAAATAGTGCAAATCAACAAGAAGTATTTCAACAACACAGAACTCGAATTACTTAAACCGATGCTAAAAAACATCGGTGAATATCCCAGTGACTTCGACACTCCGTTCGATGTCGCGTTGCAGTCTCTCATCGATATCGGAGATTTGTTTATCCAAACGTGTGTGTTAGAAATGCAAAGTAAATTGTATGAACAGGCACGGACATTCAGCTTAGATTCCAGAACGTACATTGTTGATCAGATGACTAACAATTTTAACGCTTTGGAAAATCGACTCGAGGAAATAAAAAAGAAGCAAGACGAGTTGAAAACAACACAGTCTACAGAGCATCCACAGTCTTCAGAGAGTACTATCGATTTGACAGATTTGCGAAATCGACTTGATGAAATAAACAAAAAGCAAGACGAGTTGAAAACAGCACAGTCTACAGAGCATCCACTGACGCAAATTTTTCTTCTTCCATTCCAGGTGACGTTGGCCGTGCACTCACCCTTAATATTAATGGATTTAGTAATTTTAAGTAATTTTAATTCGGCTTGGTTCTACGATTCGTTGAAACTCTGGAAGTATAGTATAAGATTTGTATGAATGTAGTTTTTTGACCTGACCACACATTGATGTACCCCGCGAATCTCACACATATGTTACTTTTAGGAATCTTCAGGAAACATTTATTAAGGAATCTTGGAATCTTCACTGTAAGGAATCTTCAGGAAGAATCTGTTGGCGTTGGTCGTTTTTGGCCAAGATATCAACCGATTATGAACTATACCCGTTACATGTGAGACTTTGTCGAATAACGCTACCGATTCTGAACTCAAAATCAGACGACCTGTACGACAAGGTCCAACAGATTCTGAAGTGTCAAAGAACTCTACGTTTCGAGATCTCCGTCCAATTCTGGACCCCTGAGGCGAGGTGCACATCGAGCAAAGATCGCTACGGCACTTCCGCTACACGTCGATTCAGCGTTGCCAGTGTTGCAGCGAAGAGTACGACAACGATTAAAGTAAAAAACAGGATTAAACCAAACATAATTTAGTTCTATAGGGTTCTTTATCCTAAGAATCATATTATCATTTTAATTTATAACCGATAGTATCCTTGTGTGACTGATTAAAACAAAAAGGACAATTGATATTTTTTTATTGGAGGTTTTTTTCAATGTCCGACGACCAACGCCAACAGATTCTTCCTGAAGATTCCTTACAGTGAAGATTCCAAGATTCCTTAATAAATGTTTCCTGAAGAATATACCTGTTCCAGTCCACAACAAGAATTTCTACTTCTATTATCTCTCGAACGTCCAAAACACGGAAGTGAACTTGACAGTGACCCACAAGAACCAGAGTTCGTCAGTTACCGTAAGAAGTCTATTCCGACGTACAAGATATCATCGACAATCGTTTCAAATCGATAACAGAAGATCTAGGAGTGATCGAACGCATCTTAGCCAATACTCTATTCAACGACTTAGTAGAAATATCGAGGAAGGTCGGATTTGTAATCATAAACGATCTCCGAGAACCGTTAAAACTGTTAATCTCCAACAAGCGCAAAGCAGTGCAACAGCTAATCGACATCAGCGATAAAACAACAGAAGAAGATTCCGTCGTACCCAGTGTCAAGAAGATACTGCTGGAAGAAAAGAGGAGGAGTTTGTAGATTTTTTAATTTGCCATGTATACGTGTGTATGTAAGTTTATGTAAGCCATTACATTTTGTACGTATGGTTCCAACATATATGCCTCGAATAGTGTAAGACATGTGCAGCCATCTTCAATACTCAATAGGATAAGATTTGTAGTTTAGCGATCTGCAAAGATCTTAATATTTGTCTTCTATGAGGACGTATATTTATGTAATATTTACATTAAAAAAACAAAACAAAATTTACATTGTTTTATTTTTAGCAAACGCACATTACATTATTTAACAAATGTACATTACATAGGTAGGGTGGGTCCAACACCCCGATGCGAGTAGCTTGAGTAGACTCCTTCTGTCGTCCCACTGCGACCTTGAGTAAACTCCTTCTGTCGTCCCACATCAGTCTCCTTCAAAGTCACATTCACATAACTGTAATGCAATATGTCAATACTAGTTAATTATTAAGACAAAAGACTAGCATTCACTTCAAACATTGAGTTCAGAATCTGTTGGTCAGAATCTGTTGGGCTGAATGTGAGACCTTGTCGTACAGGTCGTCTGATTTTGAGTTCAGATGAAAAATAATAATTGAGTTTACAATAGTAACCCCTTCAAACATTGAGTTCATAATCTGTTGGTCAGAATCTGTTGGGGTGAATGTGAGACCTTGTCGTACAGGTCGTCTGATTTTGAGTTCAGAATCGGTAGCGTTATTCGACAAAGTCTCGACAACGATTAAAGTAAAAAACAGGATTAAACCAAACATAATTTAGTTCTATAGTGTTCTTTATCCTAAGAATCATATTATCATTTTAATTTATAACCGATAGTATCCTTGTGTGACTGATTAAAACAAAAAGGACAATTGAGATTTTTTTAATTGGAGTTTTTTTTTATCGTTACGTGCCAAAAAACAAAGAGATGTACACTTTAAAGTTTTCTGTGTTTTTGGACCGAATTTTAAAATTGATCACATCGTTGTTGGCAACAACAGAAACTTTGTCTATCCAAGCGTACAAAAACACAGAAGGCACTATGTCGCTTTCCGAAAAAGGAGTATCGATTAATTTAATCTGAAACGCTCCGTGTTGTTGACGTATAGTCGTGTCGGTATAGGACGTTAGCGTTTCATCGTCGAAATAAAATTTCAATATGCAGAACCTGTTTTGTTTGTGAAGTACTTTGTTCTTCGAATTGGATTCGTCGATAACAAATGTGTTTATACTACTTCTATTGAGCAGTTGATGTTCGTCGATTAATTGTTTAACATGGGCGGTCAAATCAAATCTAGTATCGTCGTTGACATCCGAGACGATGTTTCTCAGATGATTCAATACGGTGTCGCGTATGTTAACTTTTAATATGTCGGTGATCTTAGCTCTCAAAGAGTCTTCATCGCCAAGCACTTGTTCCGAGAACTTAACCAGTGTTTCGTTCACAAACCGATGTTTTCCTGATCTATGTTTTCAATCTTGCTGAACCATTCTTCGTCTGATAAACTCTGAATGGTTTCGTTTGATAAAATCTGAACGGACTCGTTTGATACTTTTGATAAAATCTGAACGGACTCGTCTGATAACGTCTGAAAGGCTTGATCACCGGAAACAACAGTGTTGGCAGCAGCGGCAGTTGCATTGTTAACGGCAGGACTTGTGTTAATATGTGACTTTGCGTCGGCGTTAGACGGATTGTGAACTCTTGCCTACCTAACAGCGGAGTGTACAAAATCTTACAAGCATTAAGAGCAACTAGAGAGTTGCATTGTTGGTCTAGATGCACAATGCCCGAATCAGGAAACGCTCAGTGTCAAAGAACTCGAAATAACCCAGTTGAACAAGCAAATTCTTGAAAACGTGACAATTAATGAAACGTCTATAAATCAACGAATTGCACAGATGAACCAACAAATTACAGATCTGACCGTAGATAAAGAAAATGCAACCCAAAAAATAACAGAATTGGAGGAAAGTATTAATAACAAAGACGTCGAGATCCAAACATATCAGGAAAGCATTATTAACAAAGACGTCGAGATTAAAACATTGAACGATGAAAATTTGATAAATTATCAAAAGTACGTTTCCTGTGAAGCCGAGTACAAAATGAGCAACGAACTCTTAAAAACCACATTATTCACTGAAGGTAACAAAGTAACTGAATTAGAAACACAAGTAACAAGCCTTAGCACCGAATTAAGTGAAAAGACAAATAAATTAAGTATATGTGAAAAAACTATAGAGAATAATGATTTTAAGATTGCACAGATGAACACATCGCTAGAGAATCTAAAAAAACGCTTAAAACACACACACATAGGAAAGAGTTAAAGAATCCGTCTGTCGCTGACGCAAAGTCTCACATTAGCAACATTTGAGTTAACTTACACACACACACTTGGAATCCGTCTACCGCTGACACAAAGTATTGCATTCACACAACTAACAACATCTGCAATGCATCTGCAGCACCATTCAAGGCCAGATCAAAACCTTCGACATGCATGAAAAAATCAATCATCAAGCAAATGAAGAAATGTCTCCGTATGAAAGACTGAATGGGAATGTATCGGACAGTAAGAGTAAAATAAAATGTTAAGTCCGTATTTATTGTTTATTTTTCACCAGTACAATTTGACTTCATTTGTCAACTCGGTCATGGATGTGTGTGAGAATCTGTCGCTGTGCAGCACGTAGTCTCACATTCACTCCGTCGGTCAGACGTTCGCAACCAGCCGAAGGCCTAAGATGCCACAATCTGTCGACATGTTGAACAAAGTCTCACATTCACTCCGTCATACAGAGTCACACGTTCGCCGAAGGCTTAATATGCCACATGACGGCACATTCACACGGTTTAGGAATCTGTAAACATGTAGAACAAAGTCTCACATTCACTCTCCGTCATACTAAGTTAGACAATCAAATGACAGACATCAGTGGAACAAAGTCTCAGACTCTGTAGAACAAATCTCATGACGGAATCTGTCGACGTGTAGAACAAAGTCTCCAAAGTTTTGAACATCGATCGGACCTGCCTTCCGCTCACGACGACATGGAGGAGGATGCTAGCACTGGTGTCAATCCCTCCTCCCACGAAGAATCGGCCATCACCGCCACGGAAATTGTGGCGAACATCAACCACGAACTGTCGTTGCTTTGGCAACACGTTCAATCCACGTGTTCGAATGTCAATGAGACTCACAAAGGGGCAATCGAGAAACGCCAAAAGACATTTCAAAATATCAAGACGACCAGTAAGAAATGTCGCGACATTGCTTCGAATTGTTTTACGAACGGTTCGTCGCACTCCTCATCACCTTCTGAGAACGTTATAGAAGCCAGCCTAGAAGCACTCAACCTCGAATTAGAGTCTATCGTCGGTCAGTTAGAGTCTTTTTCATCGGAACGAGAGAATATTCTGATCAACCTGAGACAGAACATTCTATTGAGGATCGTTAACAGTTGTACCTACCTACCCGAAACGGTTTTCGTTCACCGCGGCGACGAGACGAGCAAGGCTTGTGCGTGTGTCAGATTGGACGGTGTGTACGCTTGTCTGCTCAGCAGCGGAGAAAACGAAAGCAAGAACATAATCGACAACACTTATCCTCTGGTCAACAAATTTGGAGTTTACCTGACTGGTATTCAAGTATCCCTTCAGAACGACTCGTTGGTGATAGACCATGTCAATTTTGCAGTCGAGGAGTACACTGGAGACAACGTTAAGAGGTACGCTATCTACAGAGACACTCTGGCCTCTGAACCCGTGGCTTACCGAGACTTGGACAGCGATCGCTTGAGCGAGCCTGAGATGAACGACATCAAAGATTTCGCACGCGTCGTAGACGTAAAAGTGATGCACGACGGACTGATCTGTGTTTGTATGACCAACGGTCCAGAAATCATTGACGCCATTCCCAACTTCATTGTCATGACGACAGGCCCTAAGCTAACGATTAGCGAAGACGATGATGACGATGACGACGACAACAAAAACAACAACGACGATTACGACAGATCCAATAAAGTTTTTGAAAGCAGCGAGATAGCCAAGACTATCGATTCTTAATTGAGTTCGGATTATAGCAACCCTCTGGACATCACGACACGCGGAAACAAACATCGGGTCGTCGCTGCAGTCAATCCTACCTTGAGCGGATTGAGGGACATAATCGAAGAGGACAACGCTAAGACCTTGCACAGCTCTGCTTACAACATGCAGGACACTATTTGCAAATCGTACACACAACACATCTCTAACGTCGTCGACACCAAAGATTCTGCGGACTTCTCAAAGTTTTCCGAACTGGAATCGGAGAGGGTTGTCGTTATTTCCACAGCATAAATGTCACTAACTTCTTGTAGGTGCTTGGCACTCATGAAGAAATTCGAAGAACTCATCACGGACAGCAGTAGAAAGAGAAAGATAAAAGTTGAGTTGATAACCTACTTCAAGCGCAGGCGATTGCTTTTTCTACCAAAGAATCGTATATTTGCTTCAGCACGTTGTATGATCTTATAATGTTAATTTTGGTTTCATCTGAATCGAATGCAGATCGCAGCTGTGTACGCAACTGCTCTATCAAGATCAATGTATCCTGATCGGGATTGTACTTTAGTAAGTCGGACAGTAATACTTCAACATTAATACTGTCGTACACGATATTAATAATTGTCCTGACAGCATTAATTTTGACAAATCTTGCAGCGTTTTATTGACGTCCGTTGACACAGTAGACTCCACCTTCAACACGAACGACGACGACCAAAACAGAGAGCTAGACGAGCCCACTGACAACGACCAAAACGACATTACAGACGAAGTCACGCATTCACCAACGTCTCAGAATTGAATTCACCAACGTCTCCGAATTGGTCTATATTACAGACGAAGTCACGCATTCACCAACGTCTCAGAATTGGTCTACATTACAGACGAAGTCACGCATTCAAAAACGTATCAGAATTGGTTTACATTACAGACGAAGTCACGCATTCACATTGCAGACGAAGTCACGCATTCACCAACGTCTCAGAATATACTCGAGTTGATGCACAAGTAAACAGAGCCGTTGGATGGACTCCTGACAAGATAAGAAGAAGCATTGCAATGAGTATGTGTAATAAATAAAAATAAGAATTTACAGATTGTTTTAGTTTATTCTTCTGTCGATCCGTACAAGGCGTATCTATCGAGTCACCTCAAATTCTATCCAAAATTAATTCGGATCGATCTAAGTTAGACCCCTTTATAAACTAAATTACAGTTGATAAAAATACGGTCTATCCGCATTCTTTTTTATTTCATTTAGTTTTTCTACCGCTTCGTTGAAAATCTTGGATGTCTCGTTATTTTTCTCTGTTAATATTCGATTGACCAAATCATTGAATTCTTGCATTTTTTTTTTAAATTCCAGTTGTTGATTATTGAATTCGGCTTCGTAAAACTCTTTAACTTTATAGTATTCAGAATACGTTTACCACTGACACAAAGTCTCATATTCACACAACATCTGCAACATTCTCTGAGACAAAGTGACAAGTCAGAAAAGTCTGAGGGAATAAGCATGCAACACTCGTATAGTATTCAGAATCAGTCTACTGCTGACATAAAGTCTCGCATTCACACAACTAGCAACATCTGCAACGCATTTGATCCAACTCTGAGACAAAGTAAGATTTGTATTCAGAATCACGCAGGTCACACAATAGTATTCAGAATCCGTCTACAGCTGACACAAAGTCTCGCATTCACCACCATCTGCAACTCTTGAGGGTTTAAGTCATGCAACAACACGTATAGTATTCAGAATACGTTTACCACTGACACAAAGTCTCATATTCTGCTGCTGCATGTAAGTTGGCTTGCTGCTGCTGCTGCATGTAAGCATGTGCTTTGTAGCTTGTTAGTGCGTTTAGCTTGCTGCTGCTGCTGCTGCTGCATGTAAGTTGGCTTGCTGCTGCTGCATGTGTGCTGCTTCGTAGCTTGTTAGTGCATGTAAGCATAGTAGCTCGCTGCTGCTGCTGCATGTGTGCTGCTTCGTAGCTTGTTAGTGAATGTAAGCATAGCTGCTGCTGCATGTGTGCTGCTTCGTAGCTTTAGTAGCTCGCTGCTGCTGCTGCATGTGTGCTGCTTCGTGGTTTGTTAGTGCATGTAAGCATAGTAGCTCGCAACAATGCAACTCCCAACAATGCAATGCAGCTCTACACAAGACAAACAAACTCACATTCACTCGAGTTAAGATGTAGTAATTGCTACATGCCCGTCCAATGTATCTCTACATGTTTTGCATAAGTCGAGATGACGTGCACCAATACTATACCTCTTGAATGTGTCACACACTACAGAGTTCAGAATCGTATCTTAACTATATTCTATCTGAATCTGTTCGCAGCAACTCTCTAGTTGTGTGTGACATTTGCATGGGTCTCTCTTCGCGCATGCAAATGTAAGTTAAGACTTCTTCTTTGTTGAAGAACTCTTGCCTACCTAACATCGGAGTGTACAGACTCACATGACAAAGTCTAACGTGACGATGAAACTCTATTCAGAATCTGTTCTAGCAGAATCTGTTTGAAGAGTAAGTTGCCCAGTGAATGTGAGACCTTCTCGTCCTTATCGTTGACTTCCTTTAACAGCATTATTTCTTTGGTGTTGTAACCGTTGAGATAAGTTATACGATCTCTCGATCCCAAGTCGACGTCTTTCATGATTTGGAAATAATCTATGTCGGTTACTATCTTTCGTGGGTTGTAAGGCACGTACAGCGTCTGTCCACTGGTGAATCTGGCACCGGGTAGAGGATCGGGCATTTCGTTGCATTGTTGGACTCAAGCATTAAGAACTAGAGAATTGTATTGTTGGTCTAGATTGGAAAGTCGATTCACATGACAAAGCAGATGTTACAGTTGTGTTTAGAAGGATTGTGAACTCTTGCCTACGGAGTGTACAAAATCTTACAAGCATTAAGAGCAACTAGAGAGTTGCATTGTTGGTCTAGACGCACCGTCCAACGTGCAACCTGCTCTGAGGTGACACACCAACAGATTCTGAATAGAGATTACATCACGCTAGACTTCAGCAATGCAATAGAGAGTTGCATTGCTGGACTCAAGCATTACAGATGTTGCATTTGTGTTAATGTGTGACTTTGCGTCGGTGTTAGACGGATTGTGAGCTCTTGCGCACGCAGATGACAAAGTCTAGTATAACAAAGTCTAGCGTGAGGTACTCTCTATTCAGAATCTCAACTTTCTATTCAACTACATCTCCTAATCAGAATCTGTTTTCACACGTCCAAGAGAGTTGCATTGTTGAATAGACTTCGAATTTGTAGAGCAATGTTAAGAGCGAAGAGTCAAACATGTTTCGTCTTTCCGTTATCGTTGAGCTGTATGGCCTGTAGGGAACCTGTTACGAAATTTTCGTTGTGTTCGTGTCCGTCATCCAGATGTGCAGTAGTAGTAGCACCAGCAGTGACACCGACAGTTTTAATGATGGTGGCACCACTAGCACCGGCAGCGTTATTATCAGTAGTACTAGTAGCAACAACAAAGCAAAACGTAAAAGAATCAACTACACTAAAAAACATTCGAAGAATATTGACTCGTCGGACCGAAGAAGATTAACTCAACGCCACTCGAATATTGACTCGTCGGACCGAAGAAGATTAACTCTCTTTTTTATTTCATTTAGTTTTTCTACCGCTTCGTTGAAAATCATGGATGTCTCGTTATTTTTCTCTGTTAATATTCGGTTGACCAAATCATTGAATTCATGCATTTTTTTTAAAAATTCCAGTTGTTGATTATTGAATTCGGCTTCGTAAAACTCTTTAACTTGATTAATCGCAGTCGAATGTTCGTTTAGTTTGACCATTAACGATTCGATTTGTGTTCCGAGACCTTCGGATGATGAACACTGCTGCCGTGCAGCTGAAGACTGTGGCTGTGAGGTTTAACAAGACGAATTGCATATACTTGACTGCTGCTAGTGAATGTGCGACTTTGTCTCAATTGTCAACATAACTCTTGTCCGCTACCACATAAGAGTTGTACTCTTATTGATTTTAATACACACACACAAGTTACATACAACAGGAAGAGGTTCAACAGGAAGAGTTCGTTTACAACTGTAAGTTTAAAATTTAGTACACATTCAACATCTTAAAAATTACATCTTAAAAATTAGTACACATCTCAGCATTCACACACATGTAGAATAAACACATTCACACACATGTAGAATAAACACTTGACATTTCATCTTATCACGTGAGTCACATCCTTTCTTCTTCCACACTATGTAATGTACATTTGTTAAATAATGTAATGTACGTTTGTTAAAAATAAAACAATGTAAATTTTGTTTTGTTTTTTTAATGTAAATATTACATAAATATACGTCCTCACAGAAGACATATATTAAGATCTTTGCAGATCGCTAAACTACAAATCTTATCCTATTGAGTATTGAAGATGGCTGAAAGTCTTTGGCGGTTTGTCGTAATACGACTTTATCTACATTCTTGAAGATAATTTCATTTAACAGTGTGTTCTTGTACCTTATTATTGTAGTTAAGTTAGGCGAGTGTCAATACTGTCAATTTATCTTTTGTCGAGCTGAAATAAAATAAGTCATTGTCGTTAAGTTTTACACAAAATCAACAAACTAAACACGAAGAAGAAAAATCTGAATTAAGGAAAGAAATTGAAAAGTCATCTGCCAAAGTACAACAAATAATGACGATATACAAAGATGTAGATAAGAAATTCTTAGAAGTTAATGCAAATATACGAAAGATAATCCAAGAGAAAGACCGACTGAACGCAGAATTATCTGAAAATAAAAACAAGGTCGATCTTATGCAAAATGAATACGAACAACTCCAACAACGTAATAACGAATTAGATACAGAGAATGATCAATTCAAACAAGAGTTGATCGTATTACGTTAAGTTAAGTTAAGTCTATTATTACTCTTACAGGTGTGGGTGACAACGTGAGGTGCTATCATTGTGGTCTTTCGCTGAGAAACTGGCGTAAAGGCGATCCCTTAATAGAACACATATACCACAATCCAGATTGTTACTTCATGCAGGTCACCAATGATCCTCTCTTCATCGAACAGGTTAGTATTGAACAATTTCGTTCAATACACGCGTGTCAAACAACATATGTTACACGCGCTCGTTATTTATTTTAATTTGTTAATTCCAGACCAGATCAAACTAAACAACCGAATCTTTTTCATCGTTGTCGAGATGGGAAACATAATTCAACGCTTGAGAAATAACTGTCTGACGATATAGTGACAACGTGAGGTGCTATCATTGTGGTCTTTCGCTGAGAAACTGGCGTAAAGGCGATCCCTTAATAGTCGGCGTTCAGGTTTCGGGTCAGCCAATCCTTGGCGTGGATTTCGTTCAACGACATGTCGCATTTGATGCAGGAGCTCGATCTTTCGATATCTGCCATTTGACGTTTGTTTTTCACGTTGTCTGGGATGTCGTGCAGTTGACAAAAACTAAAATCTATTTTAATGGACTTTAGAGTTTCAAAAGTCGTCTCAAAAATTGTCTCTGTGAATCGGTGGACTGGAATGAAATCTTCGCGTATCAACGCGTCGAGAATCAGACCTCGAAAATCATAATTTGTCAAATCGAAACTTTTAAGGAAGTTATTCACGTTCTGACGGAAGTTCAGGATGTCGTCACCGCGGTTGACAGTCGCGGACTTGCATTTCTGCCATTCGATCTTCAGTGCTGTTTTCATTTTGTCAAAGACATCAACCGATTATGGACTTTACCCGTTACATGTGAGACTTTGTCGAATAACGCTACCAAGTCTGAACTGTCAAAGAACTCGATAACATTTCAGGGAATACTATTACTAGAGTGAACAGAATTCTTGTTATACTCTGACACGGTGTAGGAAATAAGTTTATTTAGTCAACAGTTAGCCGATTCTACAAAGAAGCACATGGATGAATTACAAAATCAACAAACTAAACACGAAGAAGAAAAATCGGAATTAAGGAAAGAAATTGAAAAGTCATCTGCCAAAGTACAACAAATAATGACGATATACAAAGATGTAGATAAGAAATTCTTAGAAGTTAATGCAAATATACGAAAGATAATCCAAGAGAAAGACCGACTGAACGCAGAATTATCTGAAAATAAAAACAAGATCGATCTTATGCAAAATGAATACGAACAACTCCAACAACGTAATAACGAATTAGATACAGAGAATGATCAATTCAAACAAGAGTTGACTCAAAATAAAAATCTACTCCTACAAGAGACACAAACGAGAGATGGACTCCAGCAAGATGTCACTCGCCTCCAGCAGGAGAAAACTGCTCTCGAAACCCAACTGAGTGAAAAGAGTAATGACTTATCGATATTACTGAAAAAACAAGAAGACGAAATTATACGGTTGAACAAACAAATTGAGGCAGATTCCTAAACCGTCCGTCATGAACAAGTAAACATTGGATGGACTCTCCTGACAAGATTGATTTTGTAAGAAGAAGAATAAGCATTGCAATGATTATGTGTAATAAATAAAAATAAGAATTTACAGAATGTTTTAGTTTACTCACATCATGTCGTGTCATGGTGGCATCTTAGGTCTTCGGCTGGTGGCGAACGTCTGACTTTGTACAACGGAGTGAATCGGAGACTTTGTTCTACACGTCGACAGATTCCGTCATGAGATTTGTTCTACAGAGTCTGAGACTTTGTTCCACTGATGTCTGTCATTTGATTGTCTAACTTAGTATGACGGAGAGTGAATTTGAGACTTTGTTCTACATGTTTACAGATTCCTAAACCGTGTGGATGTGCCGTCATGTGGCATATTAAGCCTTCGGCGAACGTCTGACTCTGTATGACGGAGTGAATGTGAGACTTTGTTCAACATGTTTACAGATTCCTAAACCGTGTGGATGTGCCGTCATGTGGCATATTAAGCCTTCGGCGAACGTCTGACTCTGTATGACAGAGTGAATGTGAGACTTTGTTCAACATGTCGACAGATTGTGGCATCTTAGGCCTTCGGCCTAGGATGCCACATTTTTGGATCGTAAGATCATCGAACAACGGCACAATGATATCTTTCAAATCGTTATTCGAAACCGATTCGTGACTGTCGTTCAATTTAGTTTCATTTTCTCGGTTGAGTGTGTATAGATTTGTTTTACGACGTCGTTCGATGATCCTGTTGACGCACTCTATCGTTTTAACGACAACGGGATGATCGTTTCGAAGGATGCAGTTGTTCGTGTCCGATGTTCTGTCGTTGACGAATGCTTTGAGATCGATTCTAGCAGAGAAAATCATCCAAGTGATAACTAGACGCGTCACACAGTCTCGCGTCTGAGCGGGTAAGTAAAGTTCACACTTGATGAAAGTTAATTTTTTTATGCTTATGTTGAATCGGATCCTATCGTTCACTCCAACGTGTTTGTTAAACGCTCGTAACTTGATGTAGTCGGATTGAAAATTTGAAAACGTCTGTTCGGTAATCGAGGGGGAGGGAGAATTAATGTTTTGTCGGCAACGTACTCGGTCTAGACTTTGGTGGTGAGTTAAGGTAAGGTGAGTTAAGAAGTCTAGTACAATCAACACTATTCAGAATCTGTTCAATCTGTGCGAACAGATTCGTGGTGTCTGTCAGTGTCAGATAAGATTCTGAGTTGCAGATGTTGCTAGTTGTGTGAATGCGAGACTTTATGTCAGCAGTAGACTGATTCTGAATACTATACGAGTGTTGCATGCTTATTCCCTCAGACTTTTCTGACTTGTCACTTTGTCTCAGAGAATGCTGCAGATGTTGTGTGAATATGAGACTTTGTGTCAGTGGTAAACGTATTCTGAATACTATACGTGTTGTTGCATGACTTAAACCCTCAAGAGTTGGTAGTGAATGCGAGACTTTGAGTCAGCTGTAGACGGATTCTGAATACTATTGTGTGACCTGCGTGATTCTGAATACAAATCTTACTTTGTCTCAGAGTTGGATCAAATGGGGAGAGGCCGAGAAACGATCGAACGTACGTACGTTTTTCCGGTAACGAGATGTCATGACACCGCTACCGCGTGGCGTGGCGTGGCGCATGGGCGCGGAAATCACGTGTGAGGACTCTTACGAATCTGACTCTAAAAATATTCTCGCCTCATCTTACACAAAACCGAACGAATCTGACTCTAAAAATATTCTCGCCTCATCTTACACAAAACCGAACGAATCTGACTCTAAAAATATTCTCGCCTCATCTTACACAAAACCGAACATACAATACTACCGTGTCGGAACACACGCGCGCGTGTATTGGAAGCCAGAACACACACATCTCTGTATATACATCACCGCGTGTATTGGAAGCCAGAACACACACATCTCTGTATATACATCACCGCGTGTATTGGAAGCAAGAACACACACATCTCTGTATATACACCACCGCGTGTATTGGAAGCCAGAACACGCACTACTCTGTATAAACATCACCGCGTGTATTGGAAGTCAGAACACACACATCTCTGTATATACATCACCGCGTGTATTGGAAGCCAGAACACACACATCTCTGTATATACATCACCGCGTGTATTGGAAGTCAGAACACACACATCTCTGTATATACATCACCGCGTGTATTGGAAGCCAGAACACACACATCTCTGTATATACACCACCGCGTGTATTGGAAGCCAGAACACACACATCTCTGTATATACACCACCGCGTGTATTGGAAGCCAGAACACGCACTACTCTGTATAAACATCACCGCGTGTATTGGAAGTCAGAACACACACATCTCTGTATATACATCACCGCGTGTATTGGAAGCCAGAACACACACATCTCTGTATCTACATCACCGCGTGTATTGGAAGTCAGAACACACACATCTCTGTATATACATCACCGCGTGTATTGGAAGCCAGAACACACACATCTCTGTATATACACCACCGCGTGTATTGAAGCCAGAACACACACATCTCTGTATATACACCACGCGTGTATTGGAAGCCAGAACCCACACATCTCAATTCAGTTTAGTATAATCCAGAAAGTACATTGGCTATATGGTATGATCATATTTTTAAGTCTAATATGTGTGTGTATGTAACGCGCGTACGGAGAGTGGGGTCGAAATTGATGATGGGGTCGTGACATATGGCAGGTACCTGTGCATTTCTGTTCCTGTAGGACTCAGAGGGAGGCAGTTAACGAGCCTGAGAGAGTGGGGTCCAAAATTGCACGGGGTCGTGACATATAGCAGCAGGTACTCGGTTGTGTATTCATGTTCATGTAGGGAAGGAGTTGACGAGCCTGAGAGAGTGGGGTCCAAATTTGCACGGGGGTCATGACATATAGCAGGTACTCGGTTGCGGATTTATATTCCTGTAGACTCAGAGGGAGGGCCTGGGAACGGGGTCCAAATTGTCACAGGGGTAGTGGCAAGTACTCTTGGCTGTGTATTTCTGTTCATGTAGAATTCGGAAGTGATACTCAGTTGTGTGTTTCTGTTCAAGGAAGGAGTTGACGCGTCTGGGAGAGTGGGGTCCAAATTTGCACGGGGGTCGTGACATACAGCAGGTGTTCAGTTGTGTGTTTCTGTTCACGTAGGACTCGGGAGAGTGGGGTCCAAATTTACACGGGGGTCGTGACATACAGCAGGTACTCATTTTTGTGTTTATGTTCAAGTAGGACTCAACGTGAAGGAGTTGAGGAGTATTTGCACGGGGGCCGTGACATAGGAGTCTGGGAGAGTGGGGTCCAAATTTGCACGGGGGTCGTGACATATATCAGACGAGCCTGGGAGAGTGGGGTCCAAATTTGCATGGGGGTCGTGACATATATCAGACGAGCCTGGGAGAGTGGGGTCCAAATTTGCATGGGGGTCGGTCCAGCATTAAACGGGTCACAAAGACATGTCTAAAACGTACACTTGAAAAACGATTTAAGTATAATGTACGACATACACTCTTCTCAGAACATGACGCACTTACTAATTCAGAGCGGTACACTGTGCACGTTCGTTCGGTATTCACATGTTGCTACTCATCACACACGATCACATAATTGACGGGATGTTCACTAGGTCCAGTGACGGACGGAATTCTTCACACTTCGTGCACTAAAGGTTTGAACAGATTATTGAATTTATATTTACAGACCTTATTGAAGTTCAATCGCAGGCCAGACGCCAGGAGGCGTGAGTTCAGTTGTGTGTTCACATGTGAGCGACGTCTTACTTACTAAAGAGACTTCTCTTCTTGCTTGTTGACATTTGCATCTGCGTGATGTACTTTGATCCATGTCTGTCATTTTAGATCGTATTTAATTGTCATGTCGGTAAACGAACCCGTGCATATGAAAGACCACACATGCAATTAAATAATTCAACCACATGCAATCACATAATTCACGAGAAACTGCTCTTGACTCGTCATACGAAGCCGTACACGAAAACGAGAGCAATCTCTCAATTACAAAAAGTAAACCCATATGGTAAAATAATACACTGATATATTTTGTTTCATCTTTAATACACCAAGACATTTAAATTAACAAAACATCTCTAAATGTACGTAACAACGGCACAATGATATCTTTCAAATCGTTATTCAGAACCGATTCGTGACTGTCGTTCAATTTAGTTTCATTTTCTCGGTTGAGTGTGTATAGATTTGTTTTACGACGTCGTTCGATGATCCTGTTGACGCACTCTATCGTTTTAACGACAACGGGATGATCGTTTCGAAGGATGCAATTGTTCGTGTCCGATGTTCTGTCGTTGACGAATGCTTTGAGATCGATTCTAGCAGAGAAAATCATCCACGTGATAACCAGACGCGTCACACAGTCTCGCGTCTGAGCGGGAAAGTAAAGTTCACACTTGATGAAAGTTAATTTTTTTATGCTTATGTTGAATCGGATCCTATCGTTCACTTCAACGTGTTTGTTAAACGCTCGTAACTTGATGTAGTCGGATTGAAAATTTGAAAACGTCTGTTCGGTAATCGAGGGGGAAGGGAGAATTAATGTTTTGTCGGCGGTGTCTGAAGTAGGAACGTCGCGGCGTTTTAAATGTTTACGGTTCGAGGAACGCTTCATTCCTGTCGTCATGAGGATGCTCATTAATTCTTCGGTGTTCAAAACATTGAAGTCTGTTTCGCCATCTGCGAGGGTGTTCGTCTCTATCACCGGTAGCGAAGATGTCGTGGTGGTGGTGGCTACCTTCGATTTCTTCTTGGTGGGTTTCCTGTTCGTGCCTGCTGCAGCGCCGCTGCTGTTGTTAACGTCCAATCCGTCCTGCTCTGCGTCGATCAACACCTGGACATCAAAGTGGATTTGAATTGGAATTCTAATTGTCAGATCAAGATCGTAAGGTTACTTAATATTTGCTGGACGTGACAGATTTCCAATTGATAGTTAAGTCTAAAATATTGCTCGTTTTCACGAGGTATATTGCATGTACCTCGTGAAAACGAGCAATATTTTAGACTTAACTATCAATTGGAAATCTGTCACGTCCAGCAAATATTAAGTATAGATAGACAATTCGAGTTAATTTTGAAAAATAATTTAATTCCAATGTACGTTAATTAGATTTAAAAAAGCAATGTCAGAACGAAGGAGATGTTTTATTTTAAATTAGTTAATTAATCTGAACTGAAGGTCCTGAATTTTAGTTAATCTGAACTGAAGGTCCTCTGAATCAATCTGAACTGAAGGTACTGAATTTGAATGTGTCACACACTACAGAGTTCAGAATCGTATCTTAACTATATTCTGTTCTATCTGAATCTGTTCGCAGCAACTCTCTAGTTGTGTGACATTTGCATGGGTCTCTCTTCGCGCATGCAAATGTAAGTTAAGACTTCTTCTTTGTTGAAGAACTCTTGGATGTGTACTAATTTTTAAGATGTAATTTTTAAGATGTTGAATGTGTACTAAATTTTAAACTTACAGTTGTAAACGAACTCTTCCTGTTGAACCTCTTCCTGTTGTATGTAACTTGTGTGTGTGTATTAAAATGGAACTGTTGTGTGTGAGTGTGTAGTGTATGTAACTTGTGTATGTGTGTGTGATGGAGGTACCCGTCGCCGATCAATTATTGAATCTGCAAGTAGTCGCGTCCGATTTAGAATCTGTCGTTACAGCGTTTGAATTGAATGCCGATGCTGAGTCGTTGATGTCTAAAAAAATGTTAAGCTACTTCTATTGAACAGAGTGAGAACCATGGAACTGTTCAAAGATTATTGTTCCTCGATTTTGACTAAGTATAAAAATGACGTGAATTGGAAAATAGTGCAAATCAACAAGAAGTATTTCAGAGTAAGTGCAGCGAAGAAGATTTAGAAACGTGCCAGTCCTTCGACCAGATCAAACTAAACAATCGAATCTTTTTCATCGTCTCGTTTGTGTCTCTTGTAGGAGTAGAGTTTTATTTTGAGTCAACTCTTGTTTGAATTGATCATTCTCTGTATCTCTGTATTCTCTCGACAGGAGATGCAGTAAAGAATTGAACAACGCACCGGACGCTGCTTCTTACAACGTCGCCGCTGTCGTCGCCGCTGCTGCCGCTGTCGCGGAGGCGCCTGGATTCTGAACGTCTCTTTTCTTCTCTTTGAAATTTTTACTGAATTTGAACACGTCATTGTTTGAAAATAATTTGCTAGTACATTTGTTAAATAATGTAATGTACGTTTGTTAAAAATAAAACGATGTAAATTTTGTTTTGTTTTTTTAATGTAAATATTACATAAATATACGTCCTCATAGAAGACAAATATTAAGATCTTTGCAGATCGCTAAACTACAAATCTTATCCTATTGAGTATTGAAGATGGCTGCACATGTCTTACACTATTCGAGTCATATATGTTGGAACCATACGTACAAAATGTAATGGCTTACATAAACTTACATACACACGTATACATGGCACATTGAAAAATCTACAAACTAACCGGCCAGTTTGATAAGAACGATGAAGCATTAGAATCCTGTAAACAAAAACTGGATAAGTGCCAGAGTGAGTTAGACGCTAAAATTAATGAAATAAGTTTATTTAGTCAAGAGTTAGCCGATTCTACAAAGAAGCACATGGATGAATTATAAAATCAACAAACTAAACACGAAGAAGAAAAATCTGAATTAAGGAAAGAAATTGAAAAGTCATCTGCCAAAGTACAACAAATAATGACGATATACAAAGATGTAGATAAGAAATTCTTAGAAGTTAATGCAAATATACGAAAGATAATCCAAGAGAAAGACCGACTGAACGCAGACTTATCTGAAAATAAAAACAAGATCGATCTTATGCAAAATGAATACGAACAACTCCAACAACGTAATAATGAATTAGATACAGAGAATGATCAATTCAAACAAGAGTTGACTCAAAATAAAACTCTACTCCTACAAGAGAGACAAACAAGAGATGGACTCCAGCAAGATGTCACTCGCCTCCAGCAAGAGAAAACTGCTCTCGAAACCCAACTGAGTGAAAAGAGTAATGACTTATCGATATTATTGAAAAAACAAGAAGACGAAATTATACGGTTGAACAAACAAATTGAGGATATGACCACAGAGAACAAATCCTCCCAGGAAATACTAGCAGCTGAAACCGCACGTGCAAATGCATTGCAAGTAACTAACCTGACGTTATCAAGCTCTAACGAAGAATTGAATAAGATTGCGAAAACCGTGATTGACAAAAATTCCTAAATGAACCGGTTAAAAGACCAAATTAATGAAAACAGGAAAAATATCGAAGAGTCTAACCAAAATACCGAAACCCAAACAGCAGAGATTGCACGGCTGACCCAAGAAATTAACGATCTGATCGCAGAGAAAGAAAGATCAACACAATTGATAACAGAATTGAAGGACTTTCAAGAAGAGATGAAAAAGACCGAAACATTGAATCAGGACCTTATCCAAAAGCATCAGGACGTTATCCAAAAGCAAAAAGAAGATATTGAACTGTTAAACCAACAAATTCAGAATATGATCATAGAGAACGAATCCTCCAAGGAGATAATCACGAAGTCACGCATTCACCAACGTCTCAGAATCGGTCTTCATTACAGACGAAGTCACGCATTCACATTTACAGACGAAGTCACGCATTCACCAACGTCTCAGAATTGGTCTACATTGCAGACAAAGTCACGCATTCACCAATGTCTCAGAATCGGTCTACATTGCAGACAAAGTCACGCATTCACCAATGAAATTTGTCTACAGTGTATTTCATTTTCACTCTAAGGGGTACTATTATAAATTCAATTTTACTTTTTCAGGAGTTACTATTATAAATTCAATTTTGTTTTTTTCATGCGTCTCAGAATCGGTCGATATATAAGACAAAGTCAACCATTCGTGTGCTTTTCAGGGGGTACTATTATAAATTCATTTGAACTCTTGCCTATGAATATTTGAAGATAAGATGTTTTATTTTGAGTCAACTCTTGTTTGAGTTGATCATTCTCTGTATCTAACTCGTTATTACGTTGTTGGAGTTGTTCGTATTCATTTTGCATAAGATCGATCTTGTTTTTATTTTCAGATAATTCTGCGTTCAGTCGGTCTTTCTCTTGGATTATCTTTCGTATATTTGCATTAACTTCTAAGAATTTGTTATCTACATCTTTGTATATCGTCATTATTTGCTGTACTTTGGCAGATGACTTTTCAATTTCTTTCCTTAACAGATTTTTCTTCTTCGTGTTTAGTTTGTTGATTTTGTAATTCATCCATGTGCTTCTTTGTAGAATCGGCTAACTCTTGACTAAATAAACTTATTTAATTAATTTTAGCGTCTTGAGAGGTGTAAGCAATGCAACCAAGTGAGAAGATAAGATTCATTTCGGGTTATGTACATACTCTCGTGAGCATAGCTTACCTACCTGTACAACTAATTGAGAAGATAAGATTCAGAATAGAGTTAAGCAGTAGGCTGTGAGGTGTAGCAAGTGTTGAACTCTTACCTGCCTCCGCCACTCTGAACTCTCGTGAGCATAGCTTACCTACCTCTGTAGTAGATGTGGCTGAGAGGTGTAAGCAATGCAACCAAGTGAGAAGATAAGATTCATTTCTGGTTATGTACATGAATCTCGGGTTATGTACATATAGTAGAATTTCAGTTGACTGTTGAAACAAAGTCACACATTTACTTAGAGTTAAGATGTAGTAGATGTGGAGATGTAGTAGACTGTGAGGTGTAAGAAGACGATGTCGTGACATGTCGACAACTAACAAGACGAATTGCTAGAGTTCAGATGTTATGGGTGTAACAAGACGAATTGCACATCAGAGTACCTGACTGCTGCTAGTGAATGTGTGACTTTGTCTCATCTGTTCGTTTGCAAAAAGATGTCGTGCCCATCCGAGCAACTGACTGCTGCTACATGTCGATAACTGCACAATTGATGTCGAGATCAATGTTGGATCCCAAAATAGAGTTAAGACGTAATACTCTTTCCTACCTCTAGAGTTAAGATGTAATAAATGTGGCTGAGAGTGTGACTGTGAGGTGTAACAATTGCACATCCGAGCGGCTGTGAGGTGTAACAATTGCACATCCGAGCACCTGACCCCTGCTAGTGAATGTGTGACTTTGTTTTGACGGTGAACTGAACTCATGGAATCAGAATAGAGTTAAGATTTGATTTGAGATGATAAATTCTTCTTGAACGAGACAGAGCGATCACTTACCGTTTTCAGAATGCTGCTGCGTCGCGTCGTCATCGCATCTTCCTTTCTTGTGTGTCAGTAATAAATATTTTAACCGCTGTTGAGTTTTATTTTCTTTTATATTTTTTTTTCTGCACTGAAGAACCGTAACAAGACAATTACTACGTGACGCTTCTTCAGGCTCGACCCCATTATTTTACTTACCTAAATCGCTCTTGTTTAGAGGTCGATGCTTCTTGTTTTTTTGGCATCCCTCCCAAAACAAAGGTTTCATTTTTTAGCTAGGATTTAAGGATAAAGTTAAGATTTAAAACAAATAATAACAAGCCAGGGTGACACAAATACACACACCAGAATCTTTTCTATAATGTGAAATAAAACAAATCATATTACACACAGAAATGTTATTTCTTAACCCTAGGTGGTCACGAACAGACGTGATTTGCAACAAGATCTTAACACTGACGACACACGTCGAACTATTTCATCACTTACTTCAATACGGTCATAGTTAACACCATGATTTCATCAACAAAACCCACATCTGTAGCATTAAAGGTTTCTGTTATTAAGCCGTTGGAAAGAAGTCTTCCGGTCTTTGAAACCTTTTGCATAGAACCTTGTCCATTCAAGAAAATGAAATACGCCGTCGAAAGGATATTTTCGTCGGTCGAAATATTCACGACGATCGCGTCAACTCGTCTTGCTTTTTGTTTATTTCATCGAGTCGATTTCGCAAATCTGTCAAATCGATAGTACTCTGAAGACTGTGGTGGTGTTATTTTCAACTTCTCTATGTCGACTTGCTTCTTTTTTATTTCCTCGAGTCGATTTTCCAAAGCGTTAAAATTGTTAGTCATCTGATCAACAATGTACGTTCTGGAATATAAACTGAATGTCCGTGCCTGTTCATACAATTTACTTTGCATTTCTAACACACACGTTTGGATAAACAAATCTCCGATACCGATGAGAGACTGCAACGCGACATCGAACGGAGTGTCGAAGTCACTGGGATATTCACCGATGTTTTTTAACATCGGTTTAAGTAATTCGAGTTCTGTGTTGTTGAAATACTTCTTGTTGATTTGCACTATTTTCCAATTCACGTCATTTTTATACTTAGTCAAAATCAAAAAAGCCACCCGGTCTGAGTCCTCTTGCAAAGTGCTATTGAGATAGAGTCAGGATTAAAATCAGAATCGCTGTCGTCGTCGTCGTCATCTTCTTCGTCGTCGCAGTCTTCATCTTTGTTTTCGCTGGAATCAGAATAGAGTTAAGATTTGATTTGAGATGATAAATTGTAACAGGAAGGCGAATTGCACATCTGAGCACTTGACTGCTTGACGCATGTGTTGATCTTTCTTGGAAGCGGAAGTATACACAAAATTCAGAAATCTGCAATTTGACATTACTGGAGAACCTACTGCTGACGATATTAGGAATAGAGTAATAAAAATAAAAAACAACGGAAAAAGCGTGTATATCAACGGCGGGATTGACATTTCGAACAACCTGCCTAATAACTCTGAAGATAAGACACAATTGCCTTTTCTCGATGTTCGATTCAGTACTGTGATGAACAATAATTTTATATGGAGTATGTCTGGGCCAGAAATGTCTAGCGAAGTCTACGAAAATTACATGTTAGCGTTCCCCCAAAAAACAGTGAATCAAATCAACAAAGGAGACAAAAAGAATCGGTCGGTCCTGTCTCGAAAGTTTAATACGGTTCGTGGAAATAACAGCGAAAGAATTGAATTGCCTTGGAGTAGTCACCGAGATTCGAGATTCGGTCGTGACCGACTACCGCACAGTCAATTCCAAGATGGATCAAATCAACATCAAGGAAAATATTTTGTTGTTCAATAATAATAAATTTTACGAACACATTACCAAAATCGACAGTCTTTTTATCCGTCCTTCAGATGTCTTGGAACGGTATCATCGCCGTTGTACAGAAGAATGGAAGAGATGTTTTACCAGATTGGTCAACAACGGTAATTTCGAACAGTTCTACAGAGCCGTTGCCAATATTAAATCCACAGCCACAACAGTCTGCATGACCGTAAGAACAGACACCGACTCTTTCTTCACTTGTTTTGACAAATCGGGATTCGATTGCTTCAACCTGTTCAACAGTCATCAAGTGTCTTTTGAAATTCACAACGACACCGATCTGCTTCTCTTCCTAGCTGTTTTCTTGAAACGAAATCGTCAGATGTTGGACCCCACTCGAGCTAGCGTTCACCTCGTGCTATCTCTTACTTGATCTCAAAATATCAAGATCCCAAAATAGAGTTAAGATGTAATACTCTTTCCTACCTCTAGAGTTAAGATGTAATAGATGTGGCTGAGTAAACGACAACGACAAGTGAATTTATATATTGAGGAGATTATGTGACACTGCACACTGAGATTATGATCTCCTATTCATAATCTGTTGGTGTTGGATACGTCACGTTAGCTTTGTCATGTGAGTCGACGTTCCTGACCAATTCTGAGACGTTGGTGAATGCGTGACTTTGTCTGCAATGTAGACCAATTCTGGGACGTTGGTGAATGCGTGACTTCGTCTGTAAATGTGAATGCGTGACTTCGTCTGTAATGTAGACCGAACTTAATTTGAGTCGAACTTAATTTGGACTCACGCCTAGACTCTATTTTTATTGGTGGTTCACAACGCGGTGTCCAAGTTAATATTTTTGATGATCTTAAATAGCGTTACGCCGAAGACCGTATTTTTATCAACTGTAATTTAGTTTAAAAAGGGGTCTAACTTAGATCGATCCGAATTTATTTTGGATAGAATTTGAGGTGACTCGATAGATACGCCTTGTACGGATACCGTCATGTGCAGCTACATCTTTAATCTGGTAATATTTCGTAAAGAATCCTACCATTCTCCTCCTCTTTTTGTTTTTAAAGTCCACTTTGTAAATCCAAAACACGCACATTTACACACCTGTTCTGCACACAAGACGGAATAAAAAGTAATGTGACCAGCCGGTATTGTTGAAGACCTACAAATAAATTAGGAAAAAGCAAGAGAGCCAAACACCCGAAGAATCACTCTAACACCGAGGAATCACTCTGCCGTCTGCGACGAATTCTAAATATTTATCTGGTTAAAGTTAATCGACGATGGCAGCTTTGACAATTAGACGAGCCAACAAAAGGGCGCCGTCGGAAGACCGAGGTAAGACAGATGCCACTGGAAGAAGAGGCGACGCTCTAAGCGCCTCGACTTATGCAAGATGTAGAGATACATGTCTTGTGTAGAGTTGCATTGACGATTGTCTGGAATCTGTTGACGACAAGGAAGTCTTAACTTACAATTGCATGCGCGCAGAGAGACCCATGCAAATGTCACACACAACTAGAGAGTTGCTGCGAACAGATTCAGATAGAACAGAATATAGCTAAGATACGATTCTGAACTCAACTTTTATCTTTCTCTTTCCACTGCTGTCTGTGATGAGTTCTTCGAATTTCTTCATGAGTGCCAAGCACCTAGAAGAAGTTAGTGACATTTATGCTGTGGAAATAACGACAACCCTCTCGTTAACGTTTTTAGTAACGATCACGAAGTAAATATTGTCCCGCGGTTTGTGTACATATAACGCAGAGCGGGTCTTGACAGGGTATTCGTTGTTATTTCCACGAACCGTATTAAACTTTCGAGACAGGACCGACCGATTCTTTTTGTCTCCTTTGTTGATTTGATTCACTGTTTTTTTGGGAACGCTAACATGTAATTTTCGTAGACTTCGCTAGACATTTCTGGCCCAGACATACTCCATACAAAATTATTGTTCTCGCCAAGAGAAATATGAAAACGTTTAAGGTGCCTAGCGGTTCCAGTGTTACACAATCTGTCTTCCTGATTGAATCGGAACGAAATGAACACACTATTATCGATAAAACCAGATTCAATATTTTTCAAAAGATTCTACTTCAAATTCAAAGAAATGTTAGACCAACTGACTAGAAACAAAGTGTACAACATAGTCAGTTACCTGCAACGCGAATTGGCCGTGTCGGGTTTCGAGCACAGCGAAAGGTACATGTTTAACATCGATCACGATTTTCTGCTTGGTGTAGGACTCTCTTTCGATCATTTCTACAATGTCTGGAATAGGCAATTTGTCCCCAACGACGACACGAAACTGCAGCAGTTTTACTTTGGAATCTTCTACATGGATGGGACGCATCTGATACACATCAAACAGACCGACTACTTCTTCAAGATCTTCAACATATAGCGAAAGTTCTACAAAAACAAGAGAGACAGGAGATGTATTCTGGCATCAAATAAAGTAAATTTGCATAAAAATATATATACAAAACACATATTAAATGATGTAAATGCGTACATAAAATAACCTAAATTTGTATAAAACTATATACAAAAATACACAAAAATAATTTAAATTTGTATGAAAAGAAATACAAAAAATACACATAAAATTAGGAAAATTTGTTTTGAAATACATATACAAAATACACATCAAATAATGTAAATTTGAATGAAAATATATCAATAAATACACTTAAAATAACGTAAATTTGTATAAAATATATATACAAGATACACATTAAATAATGTAAATGTGTATAAAAGATATATACAAAAAACAAATAGAATAATGTAAAATCGTATTGCATTTTGGCAAATAACAACGCTGAACGAATCTGGTATTATTTTTTAAATGATCCAAAAAATCATTCTGATTTTTTTAAGTTTCTAGTGATGAGATATCCTGGCGTGTCTGCAATTCTTTTAATAAGCATTATTTTTTTGTTATCTGTAATTCTTTTAATCTTGGTATTGCACCGGGAGGTTGAATTTGCTGCTTGCGGGAAATTACGCAACGTCGCCGCCGTATCAGAAGACGACGGGTGGTTGGGATAATTCTGGAAAAAAAAGACTGGTAGGTACAGTCGACGATAGAGAGTAGTGTCACGGTTTTCAGAATGTTTAGCCTGGTGGCGGTATCTGGCAACTATACCACGGTGGCGCATTCACTGGTGATGTTAGTGACGCGTATCAGTGTGTACAGTGTGTGTGTGACCGTGAAATTATAATATTGTATAATATTATATTATATTATAATATAATGTAGTTAGAAATATACCAGATTACATGAATTCAATTTAGAAATGCGATAATGAATGTCTTCTACATGATGATGATGATGACGACGAGGTAAAACATCACGAACAGTCTGAAACACTTTTTCTTATTAAACTTTGAAAATACCGCGTGCAATGCTGTCCTTCACAGAGGCAGGCAGTGACTAATGCTCCTTACCATCAAACAGCAAATAGGCTTGAGGGTCTGTTTAACTCGCAGCCTTAATTCCCGTCACTATAAAGCCTCAAAGACAATTCAGATCATCAAAAATCTAAAATCATTTCTCCGTGAAGATTACGTAATATCTAAGTATAAATACGTGTGTGTGTGTGTGTGTGTGTGTGTGTGTGTGTTGAGTGCGAGCCCGCGGTCGACGACGCCATCATGTGAACGTTTATAGCCTATTATTACGTATAATTTTTTTAATAAAGAACAAGATCTCGGCTGTCAGGGATTTATTTTTTAAGTTAAAAGGCATAACAATCTCCCTTAATAAGTGCAGTATATTTTTAAATGTATCATAGTTTGATAAACAACTTAGAATTGCTCTTGACTAAATTTGACCGAAACTAAAAGCTCGTGTCAAAATGTAGCGACAGAGCCTAAAGAAAAAATATTTATTAAGCGTTAGCGACGGGCACTTTTGATAAATATCTATCTTAAAATTATGGAGAGTGCACCTGTGACCACCGATCACCACAACAGTACGATTTCGATAGGATGTAATAATTTTCATGTCGCGTGGAGGGGTTGCCAGATGTCGCTTTCTGAACGAAACTTACTGGACAGTGTGACACTACTCTCTATAGCCGACTGTACAGGGACAGTGAGTTTTAGATGCATCCCATACTATGTTGTCTTCCGTATACATCACAATTAATTTGAACGAACTAGTTATGGTTCTATCAACTGCAGTCGAAATGACATTGTCAACACCGTAGTTAATTTTTAAGTATCTGTCACCGTTATCATCAACGATATTTGCTTCTACAGTTATGAATCTCCAAGAACTGATAGCGATTCCGAAAACTTTAGAACGTGAAATGTTAAAAGTAATGAATACACGATGCAAATACACACATTGCAAATACACACAGTACTGCAAATACACACAGTGCAAATACACACAGTGTAAACACAAACAGTGCAAATACACACAGTGCAAATACACACAGTGCAAATACACACAGTGTAAATACAAACAGTGCAAATACACACAGTGCAAATACACACAGTGCAAATGTGAGAGCGACCGATAGTTTAGACTGCCCTACGCCAATTGAATCTGTCACGTCCGGCAAATACAAAGTGTTGAATAGACTCTTCGAATTTGTAGAGCAATGTTAAGAGCGAAGAGTCAAACATGTTTCGTCTTTCCGTTATCGTTGAGCTGTATGGCCTGTAGGGAACCTGTTACGAAATTTTCGTTGTGTTCGTGTCCGTCATCCAGATGTGATTGGGATCGACGAAACCAAGTGTTTGTATGTATACGACAGGCAGTTGTTTCAATTTTTAAAGCAGCTGTGAATTGTAAAACTTGTGGTCAATTACACTGTTTCACTATCCGTCAGAGAAATGAGTATTACGTTTTAATTAACCGTTTAAAAAGTTAATTAATTCGTCGTCTTCACTTCACTGGCCGATAGTCGTCAGTGTTGTTGACTCTTTGGCGAAAGAGATTCGTAAACATTGTATTATGTAACGAATGTCTATATCTCACATGTATCTCTTATGTGTGTTAAATAAAAATTATAAATATGTACCCAAGTGTATTCAAATCCTTGTGACCCAAAAGTATTCACACATGCTACAAACACTCAGTCTACTGCTGACATAAAGTCTCGCATTCACACAACTAGCAACATCTGCAACGCATTTGATCCAACTCTGAGACAAAGTAAGATTTGTATTCAGAATCACGCAGGTCACACAATAGTATTCAGAATCCGTCTACAGCTGACACAAAGTCTCGCATTCACCACCAACTCTTGAGGGTTTAAGTCATGCAACAACACGTATAGTATTCAGAATACGTTTACCACTGACACAAAGTCTCATATTCACACAACATCTGCAGCATTCTCTGAGACAAAGTGACAAGTCAGTAAAGTCTGAGGACTCCTCATAACGAAGATGAAAATAAGAAAATAATAGTTTTGGTCAAAAACATAGAAGAGTTTATGAAGGCATGGAAGGCATCGATCGGCGATGATAACTCTGATAAAAAAAACGATGACAGAACTATATTTCAACGAAGCCGTAGACGCGGTTCAGAATATTTATTTCTCTTTTTCTAGCAACGTTTCCTTTTACAAATCAACGGTGAGGAGTCTCAAAAATTTGAAGGAGTGTGTCAACACTTGTATGCTCATGTTAAAAGTCAACGCAGCAGAGCGGATACTTGCGAGCATACTCTTCTTTTCAAATTACAGCAGCGAGAAGAACGTCTCTCTCTTAGTAAAGAGACGTCGACCTATTTTCGGCGATACTTCACCTTTTCTAAAATTCAAAGAACGTAAAAAAAAAAGACATGCTTTGCATTTTACTTGTTGAATTTTTCAATGGCGTTCTACGACGTCATCATGATGTTGAAAGAAGGTCAAACCCATCACACACTCTTAACGTCTATAATAGACCGATTAATCGCACCTTTCGGTTACGATTATCAAACCCCGCTCAGGAAGTGAGGTTTAACAAGACGAATTGCACATACTTGACTGCTGCTAGTGAATGTGCGACTTTGTCTCAATTGTCAACAGAACTCTTGTCCGCTACCACATAAGAGTTGTACTCTTATTGCTGCTACACCTGGAGTGTTGTCAGAATAGAGTTAAGATGTAATAAATGTGGCTGTGAGGTAAGATGTAATAGATGTGGGTAACAAGACGACACATCCGAGTACCTGTCAACTGAACTCTTGTGATACCTGTAGTGAATGTGTGACTTTGTCTCGACGGTCAACTGAACTCAAGTGTTAAACTCTTATGAACTCAAGTGTTGAACTCAAGTGTTAGATTCAGATGTAACAGATGTGGCTGTTAGGTGTAAGAAGACGAATTGCATAGTGAATGTGTGAGTCAACTGAATTCAAGTGTTAAACTCTTACCTACCTCCGCAGATGTTTAAGATAGAGAGTTGAGAGTTAAGATATGTATTCCTAAGTCTGATTTGTTGCCACTTCATAACTGTAAATGTGATTGTCGCCCATGGGTGTAATAAATTTTATCAAACCAAATCAACTCTGTTTTTGTGAACACCAGCTCTTTCCTAAATAAGCGAATGTGCGACTTGTCTCGACAAGTGAATGTGCGAGGCGGGCGTCTGATTCCGCTAACAACATCGACAGTGGTGTGTCTACATGTGTCACAAACAACTAGACGAACTCTTCAAAATCAGACGCCCTGTACGACAAGGCCTCACATTCACCCCAACAGATTCTGACCAACAGATTCTGAAGTGTCAAAGCGGACGCTGGCTCAGAGCGTATATCTGTACATGAAGAAAGAACTGTGGAACCGGTTGAGAGCGAGTGGGATCACATGCGAGGAGAGTTCTCTCGGCGCTGCTAGGAAATCGGTGGCTCAACATTTGGCCGTCGATCAAATAACCCACGAGGCTCTGGACAACGGGTTGTGCATAGCCAGGGGACAGTTGATCGAAAACAGCTTTTTACTGAAGTCTCTGGGTAGCGGTCATAAAGATGTCAAGATTATTGCCCTGTCCACTATGCTGTCTCAACGTCTCAGGAATTTAAGGATGCTCTTGGCCATGTATTGATCAATAAAAAATAAATCCAATAAAAAAAATCTCAATTGTCCTTTTTGTTTTAATCAGTCACACAAGGATACTATCGGTTATAAATTAAAATGATAATATGATTCTTAGGATAAAGAACACTATATTACACTATATTAGTAGCAGTCAGAGAGTACTCAGCATGGTTCCGTGCCATCAGTCGTCGTGTTGTTTTAAATACCACGTAGACAATAGCAGTGACAGAAACTAGTAAACAAAGAACCATGAAGAATGCCAAGATAGAATAAGTGCTGACAGCCTTAGGTTCTTCTTTGATGTGAACAGTCTCAGACGTTCGCAACCAGCCGAAGGCCTAAGATGCCACAATCTGTCGACATGTTGAACAAAGTCTCACATTCACTCAGTCATACAGAGTCAGACGTTCGCCGAAGGCTTAATATGCCACATGACGGCACATTCACACGGTTTAGGAATCTGTAAACATGTAGAGCAAAGTCTCACATTCACTCTCCGTCCCTATTCGAAGATCAAACTCTTCATCAACAAGATCGATTCGACACAACCCAAGAGCGAGATGCATTACCCGTCAACGTACATGAGTTCGCTGCCCGCTCCGCTAAACGCAAGACAAGCAATCCTGAACGCTAGGGAGTATTCCTCTTGTAGGAGTAGAGTTTTATTTTGAGTCAACTCTTGTTTGAATTGATCATTCTCTGTATCTAATTCGTTATTACGTTGTTGGAGTTGTTCGTATTCATTTTGCATAAGATCGATCTTGTTTTTATTTTCAGATAATTCTGCGTTCAGTCGGTCTTTCTCTTGGATTATCTTTCGTATATTTGCATTAACTTCTAAGAATTTCTTATCTACATCTTTGTATATCGTCATTATTTGTTGTACTTTGGCAGATGACTTTTCAATTTCTTTCCTTAATTCAGATTTTTCTTCTTCGTGTTTAGTTTGTTGATATTGTAATTCATCCATGTGCTTCTTTGTAGAATCGGCTAACTCTTGACTAAATAAACTTATTTCACTAATTTTAGCGTCTAACTCACTCTGGCACTTATCCAGTTTTTGTTTACAGAATTCTAATGCTTCATCGTTCTTATCAAACTGGCCGGGACCGCTCGAACGTACAACAAATCAGACTCTCTATCTCTACATGTCACACATGTCCAACACTAGAGGGTTGCAAATTGGACAACTTACTCTTCGAACAGATTCGGATACTGAATAGAGTTGTCATCGTCACGTTAGCTTTGTCATGTGAATCGACGTTCCTCAACTCTCTCCTCATCAACGACTCAGCATCGGCATTCAATTCAAACGCTGTAACGACAGATCCTAAATCGGACGCGACTACTTGCAGATTCAATAATTGATCGGCGACGGGTTCGTCAACATTACCCGTGTTAGGAAATATAGGTTGGAATAATGCGATCAATTTCTGAACGGCTTCTGTAGACGTGTCATTCGCATCTGACATTTCGTAATCTCCGTTACCCTCCCCTCTGTTCTCAAAAACATTAACCAATTCTGATTGGAGATTTTGTATTTGTCCAACAAGTGTTTCTTAATTCTGTTGTTGTTGTTAAGATGAGGATTAATGGCGTTGAGAAGTTGCTAATTTTTTATATTGTTATATTTTTTGAGTCTAGTTTTCAAATCTGTAAAATTGATAGTACTCTCTGAAGACTGTGGTGGTGTTATTTTCAGCTTCTCTATGTCGACTTGCTTCTTTTTTATTTCCTCGAGTCGATTTTCCAAAGCGTTAAAATTGTTAGTCATCTGATCAACAATGTACGTTCTGGAATCTAAACTGAATGTCCGTGCCTGTTCATACAATTTACTTTGCATTTCTAACACACACGTTTGGATAAACAAATCTCCGATATCGATGAGAGACTGCAACGCGACATCGAACGGAGTGTCGAAGTCACTGGGATATTCACCGATGTCTTTTAACATCGGTTTAAGTAATTCGAGTTCTGTGTTGTTGAAATACTTCTTGTTGATTTGCACTATTTTCCAATTCACGTCATTTTTATACTTAGTCAAAATCGAGGAACAATAATCTTTGAACAGTTCCATGGTTTTCACTCTGTTCAATAGACGTCGTTCTGTTAGTGGCCATACTCGGAGGTAGCGTGCTCATATTCTTGAGGATATATTTTAATTCCCGAGCGACTCAAACAACACTCTCGATTTTAAACGGTAAAAATGTCGTTTAAACCGCACCAGATGTCGTTAACAACTATTTCGGAATCTGCCGTCAAGACAAAATCGGTCAGAGACGACGAGATGATGGACTGTTCCGTACCCCCGCTGAATGCCAATCTCCTGACCGTTGAAGTCGCGTCGATCGCCTCCAAAATCGCGAGCGAGGCTCTAGAATTTTTTGAAAGCTATCGCTTCGTTGAACGTTCGTTTTGAGTTGAACGATTTCAGTCTCGTGATCTCGCTGCATTCGCGTAATTTGTACTTTCTGAAAGGCGATCTCACGTTTCAACTGTAAAATAGTCTGATTGCATTTCAATAGTTTTTCTTTGTCGGTCATTGTTTTCTGAGACTTGTACTTTTTCTTGGGATGTTTCTTATAACTGGCCACCAATTCATTTCCTTGTTCGATTTCCCGTATGTTCGTGTGATGGCAATTCAAACAATTGATGAGAGCCACATGACAAATGAAGTCAAATTGTACTGGTGAAAAATAAACAATAAATACGGACTTAACATTTTATTTTACTCTTACTGTCCGATACATTCCCATTCAGTCTTTCATACGGAGACATTTCTTCATTTGCTTGATGATTGATTTTTTCATGCATGTCGAAGGTTTTGATCTGGCCTTACCCAGTCTCTTCTTATTCGTCTTCTTAATCATCTGATCGTTCAGCTTGAGGCGCTTAGTGCGTCGCCTCTTCTTCCCGGTGGCATCTGTCTTACCCTCGGTCTTCCGACGTGTAATGAAATAAAAAAATTAAGAAAGCAAAATGGTTTTTATTCACACCCAATCTGTAAAACTACACGTCAAGAACTTTTACCTGACAATGCATTACATACACTATTCACACCCAATTGTTTTTATTCCCAATGACAATGCATTGACCATTTTAATACACACACACAAGTTACATACAACAGGAAGAGGTTCAACAGGAAGAGTTCGTTTACAACTGTAAGTTTAAAATTTAGTACACATTCAACATCTTAAAAATTACATCTTAAAAATTAGTACACATCTCAGCATTCACACACATGTAGAATAAACACATTCACACACATGTAGAATAAACACTTGACATTTCATCTTTTCACGTGAGTCACATCCTTTCTTCTTCCAGCTTGCAACAACAACACACGCGAGGCACTTCGCTAAATTTTATATCGTCTGTTAAATTATTAGCGTAAGTTCTAAACTTAAGAAATACATTGTGCATCAAATTAATATTTTTCAAATCGTACTCGAACACAGTGTAGATCAATTTTAAAAATTTAGATTTGGTCACACTGTTATTGATGTTGTTATACAATGTGTGTTCGAGTCGCGTATTGAAATCTACGAGATACTCCTTCATGGCGTCGTCACTGTAATACCTTATCGTGTCTGGAATAGATACCGATTTTACAAGTTTGAATGACGTTATATCGACCGTGAAGGGATATATTTTATTTTGAACGATCGTCTGGTACACTAAATTATCGAGTATCGATGGAAGATTTGTTTTAGTTTTTTCGTTAAAACTTGTGATGTTACAACTGACGTTTACAGAATTGTGTTGCACGTGATCATGTACGATCACTTGCTGGCCGCGAACGGCATCAGGTCCCACCTGCACGTGGCGGCGAATGTGCTCTGCAACTTCCTTAAAAACGATTACGTCGAAATGTTTTTGAACTCGAGTCTCATGCAACGCGGTCTCTTCGTGTCGTTCGTTTTGATCAACATTCTCTTCAGACATATTTCTAAAGACGATAAAATTACCTCTCTAAATGACGCAGACAAGAAAAATATGTTTAACTGACAAGATAAGAAGAAGCATTGCAATGATTATGTGTAATAAATAAAAATAAGAATTTACAGATTGTTTTAGTTTATTCTTCTGTCGTGTCATGGTGGCATCTTAGGTCTTCTTCGGCTGGTGGTGAACGTCTGGCTTTGAACGACAGAGTGAATCGGAGACTTTGTTCTACACGTCGACAGATTCCTAAACCGTCCGTCATGAACAAGTAAACATTGGATGGACTCTCCTGACAAGATTGATTTTGTAAGAAGAAGAAGCATTGCAATGATTATGTGTAATAAATAAAAATAAGAATTTACAGAATGTTTTAGTTTACTCACATCATGTCGTGTCATGGTGGCATCTTAGGTCTTTCCGAGACACATCAAGAAATTGTTTTTGTTCCCAAAACACTCGTTGCCGAAGGACAACAATGCACTTGTTGCCGAATGAGTGCACCGTGTAATGAAATAAAAAAATTAAGAAAGCAAAATGTTTTTTATTCACACCCAATCTGTAAAACTACACGTCAAGAACTTTTACCTGACAATGCATTACATACACTATTCACACCCAATTGTTTTTATTCCCAATGACAATGCATTTGAGTTGGACGAGGAAGATGACGACGTCGTAAAGGAAAAGTCTCTCCGACATCCGAACGCTGCTAAGACTAACATTCTGAAGGCGTTCATGACGAGTTTCGGTTCGCAGGAAAGTTTCTCTCGTCGTGTGACCAGCGTTTAGAATTTGTTTAACAGCGAGGGGAAAACGAACAGCGGCGAAGCAGCAGCAGCAGCAGCAGCAGCGGTCGACCCTCCTAACGGTCAAGGACCGAAGGATATTCCGATTTCTGATATCATGTCTTTTCTCAAAAACGATTTCGAGAAGATTATGAAATGTCTACTATGTCGTTTAATGATAGTGGTGAGCGGAAAGGAATTGGATATCATTGCAAACTTTTCTCAAGAAATAACCAAAATTATGGTCGACAGTGTGATGGGTCACCTCGGAGTACGTTGCACGTTGGATACAATTACGTAGACAAAGTAAAAAGTAAGACTCGTAGGCAAGAGTTCACAATCCGTCTAACGCCGACTCAAAGTCACACATTAACACAACTGTAACATCTGCAACGTACTCGATCTAGACTTTGGTGGTGAGTTAAGATAAGGTGAGTTAAGAAGTCTAGTACAATCAACACTATTCAGAATCTGTTCAATCTGTGCGAACAGATTCGTGGTGTCTATCAGTGTCAGATAAGATTATGAGTTAACTACATTACATCTCAACTCTCTGTTCAACTCTAACACAACTGTAACATCTGCAACGTACTCGGTCTAGACTTTGGTATGTAAGTTGAACTCTTGCCTACCTAACAGCGGAGTGTAGGGATTGAAACGTCGACTCACATGACACAACTTTGGTGAATGTGAGACCTTGTCGATGCAGTTGCATTACTTAACAATGCTTAATCAAGTTAAAGAGTTTTACGAAGCCGAATTCAATAATCAACAACTGGAATTATAAAAAAAAATGCAAGAAAATTAGAGAGTTGCATTGTGAAGTCTAGACCGAGTACGTTGCAGATGTTAGCTTGGGAAAAAGATGCTTATTATCTAGTAAAGACTCATTAGGTTAGGTTAAGAGAACTGTATCCAAGCAATTACAAAATAAATGAATTGAAGCTTTGAAAAGTTTTATTGTTCAACAAGAGACGTGTACTAGTGTAAGGTTGCAAGTTTCATCTGATAAAGAACGAACACATATTGTGCACCATCAGCAAGTTGATAAAGAACACATATTGTGTAAGGGCAAGCTGATAAAGAACGTAATCTTGATAAAGAACACACGTACCGTCCTCAAGAACAATTAAAAATTAAAGGAGTTGAAAAGTTTTATTGTTCAGCAAGAGACATTATATTGAGTGTAAGGTTGCAGCAGTGCGAAACAATTTACACTCTTTTGCTGTTTTAACTTTCGTCTTCGTCGTCCTCATCCTCTTCCGGTGGTTGTATGTAATGCATTAAAATGAAAAGAATCTATGTTCTGAAATTTGTACTCGAGAGGCAGCAAACCTCCGAGGATGACCAATTTCGGCTGAAGACCATTTTTCCAGTCGAAAAAAAACCTGTTTAGAGAAGTGAAGTATATCGTCAGACCGTTATTTCTCAAGCGTTGAATTATGTTTCCCATCTCGACAACGATGAAAAAGACTCGGTTGTTTAGTTTGATCTGGTCGAAGGACTGGCACGTTTCTAAATCTTCTTCCCTGCACTTACTCTCTTGCCATTGCATCTTCATCTTAACGAATATCGAGTCTTGTTACTTTTCGACGCTGTTAACAAATCGGTTTTCGAGAGATGAACAACGACAACTATCGAATCTTGAAACTTACAGACGAGGTTAAGAGACTCTCTGAGTGCATCGAAAAATTGATGGCGATTCAAATAAATATGAAAAAACAAATGTTGGATCTAACACAGGCTCAAAAAGCCACTATGGACACCATTTCTAGCATCGCCAGCAGAATCGAAAATATGGACAATAGCATTGATGAATTATTTGAACTGGCAGATGAGTGAAGCTCCCATCATCACCATATCAAGTCGCATTACCTACACTCCAACCAACACCTCCAACCAACACACGCCATCATCACACCCGGATCGAGTTGTACCATACCTCGACAATAGTATTCCTGTCCTAATGAAATGAAACAATAAACAACACCATTTAATGTTTTTAGTTTTCAATTCCATTCCTTGTTGTTGTTGATTAAAAATGGAAGTGAATGGGAGACTTTGTCGTACAGGAAAGAGCACAGCCCAGCGTTCACCGCTGTCCACGAAGTGGTGGTTTACAGAATCCGTCGCCTCGCACGGCAACGTCGCACATTCACTCCTCAGCCTTACAAATCACCCAAAGTCGTGTCCAACTGCAGCGTGACCCCACCCACTCTCAGCGAACCTAGCACGACACCCCGTGCAATATTGGACCCCACTCTTTCATTACTTTGTCTCAGAGTTGGATGTTGTGTGAATGCGAGACTTTATGTCAGCAGTAGACTGATTCTGAATACTATACGAGTGTTGCATGCTTATTCCCTCAGACTTTTCTGACTTGTCACTTTGTCTCAGAGAATGCTGCAGATGTTGTGTGAATATGAGACTTTGTGTCAGTGGTAAACGTATTCTGAATACTATACGTGTTGTTGTTGCATGACTTTAACCCTCAAGAGTTGCAGATGGTGGTGAATGCGAGACTTTGTGTCAGCTGTAGACGGATTCTGAATACTATTGTGTGAACATCAGGGTTAATAAAATGTTTATATCCTACATCATATTTATTATTTTCAACAACCTACATCACTCTTGAAATCGGTGCAACACTTACACGGTACTCTTTCGACATTCGGCTGTAAAACGAAAGGTAATGCGTCGGTGATTAAATCCTTGGGGATGTCTTTACACTCAGGTAAGCAGAGCGCGTTCCTGATCTCCTCTACATCGCTGTCGGTCAACCCGTCAGCGTTCTCCAACATCGACACCAACAGACGCTTCAGGTTGTCCTTAGTCTGAGCGTTCACGTGAAGAGATGTTCTGTAGTTGGCAGTCGGACGTTCGTTCTGCGTGAAGGATGGAGCGACAGATTTGAGGGCGTCTATGATTTTCTTCTGGTTGAAATGAATGCCTATTTTGTGTACGCCTCCTTGACGATAACCTTCCACTTCTTCTATGAACGAACTCGTACATCTCTTCTTATTGACGTTGCTGTGTTCTTTGTGTGCTTCTCTCTCTTTACACAACACACTGTTGAAAATACTACGCCGGAGTTTGATTGTAGTCGTCACCAAATTCTCTCTTGAGCGCTATGTGATGTCCAATGGAGTTGGGGACGTTCTCGAGTAAGTGAAGCAGGCTGTACACGTCCGTCCCAAAAATCGTGGCGAGCACCGGCGCGTTGCCGCTCAGTATTTCTCCGTGGATGAACTTGTACACCGTCAGTTGGGTGTCTATGCACGCTATGCGCTTGCGACTCAGATGTCTCTGCGCTTCTAGACCTTTGTTTCTCACTCCGTGTAAGAATGATGAAGACGTCTTACTGCCGCCGCCGCGTGCGTGACGATAGCGGCGCTGGTTACTGTCGCTATATAAATTTATATAAATTTATATAAATTCACGTCAGGCAGTCAAGTGCTCAGATGTGCAATTCGCCTTCCTGTTACAATTTATCATCTCAAATCAAATCTTAGCTCTATTCTGAATCCATGAGTTCAGTTGACCGTCAAAACAAAGTCACACATTCACTAGCAGGGGTCAGGTGCTCGGATGTGCAATTGTTACACCTCACAGCCGCTCGGATGTGCAATTGTTACATTCACTAGCAGCAGTCTAAATTGGTTGCGAGGTAGGTAAGAGTTCAAAGCAGTCAAGTGCTCAGATGTGCAATTCGCCTTCCTGTAATTGTTACACCTCACAGCCACATCTTAACTCTCAGCCATATCTATTACATCTTAACTCTAGAGGTAGGAAAGAGTATTACATCTTAACTCTATTTTGGGATCTTGATATTTTTAGATCAAGTAAGAGATAGCACGAGGTGAACGCTAGCTCGAGTGGGGTCCAACATCTGAAGAAATTCTTAGAAGTTAATGCAAATATACGAAAGATAATCCAAGAGAAAGACCGACTGAACGCAGAATTATCTGAAAATAAAAACAAGATCGATCTTATGCAAAATGAATACGAACAACTCCAACAACGTAATAACGAATTAGATAGAGAGAATGATCAATTCAAACAAGAGTTGACTCAAAATAAAACTCTACTCCTACAAGAGACACAAACGAGAGATGGACTCCAGCAAGATGTCACTCGCCTCCAGCAAGAGAAAACTGTTCTCGAGACCCAACTGAGTGAAAAGAGTAATGACTTATCGATATTACTGAAAAAACAAGAAGACGAAATTATACGGTTGAACAAACAAATTGAGGATATGACCACAGAGAATAAATCCTCCCAGGAAATACTAGCAGCTGAAACCGCACGTGCAAATGCATTGCAAGTAACTAACCTGACGTTATCAAGCTCTAACGAAGAATTGAATAAGATTGTGAAAACCGTGATTGACAAAGATTCCGAAATCGACCGGTTAAAAGACCAAATTAATGAAAACAGGAAAAATATCGAAGAGTCTAACCAAAATACCGAAACCCAAACAGCAGTGAGCAAAGGTAGTGTAAAATACATCCTGAATGTTCTTATCTTGGTTGTTGATGTTTAGAATCACATAGTAAAGTATTTTAGCGTTAACTTGGCAAAGATTATTTTCATTTGACGCACTGGATTTTTTCAATTCAATTTTAGACTTGTTGATCGGTTTACGGATCACTGGCTTGGTCAAAAACCCACATTTGCACGGGGGTCCTGACACAGCAGGAGGAGCAGGTACTCGGTTGTGTATTTCTGTTCATGTGGACTGGGTCCAGATTAGCGAATGTCTGACATTGTCCGGAACGGGATAGTACCCCCTGAAAAATCACAATTGAGTTTACAATAGTAACCCCTTCAAACATGAGTACAGGATCTGTTGGTCAGAATCTGCAGTGAGCAATCAAAAATTGATTTTATGATATTATCCCAACTCACCATTGAATTTATAATAGTAACCCCATACATTGACTTTATGATAGTACCCCCTGAAAAATAATAATTGAGTTTACAATTGTAACCCCTTCAAACAATGAGTTCAGAATCTGGACGTTCGCCGAAGGCTTAATATGCCACATGACGGCACATTCACACGGTTTAGGAATCTGTAAACATGTAGAATATATTAAATTCAGTATTTTAAATAATTGTATATTCATCATTTGTATATAAATCCGTTTAACATAGTCATCTTTGTTTCATGGGTTACGTTAACAGAAGACTGCGCAAAAAATCAAAATCACATACATTTATTTTTTTCTAAACTAATCTAAATTTACTTGAATATCGTGATATAGAACATAAATCTTAATCTGCGAAATTAAAATTAGCAAAACGCTCTTTTTAGTATCGCAGTAAGCGGACCCAACATACAAGAAAGACTGGGGTCTGATATTTCAAATTTAGCGACAAATTTCATTGGTGAATGCGTGACTTTGTCTGCAATGTAGACCGATTCTGAGATATTGGTGAATGCGTGACTTTGTCTGCAATGTAGACCAATTCTGAGACGTTGGTGAATGCGTGACTTTGTCTGCAATATAGACCAATTCTGAGACGTTGGTGAATGCGCAGTGTAGACCGCTTCTGCGACATTGGTGAATGTGTGACTTTGTCTGCAATATTTGTGATGGTTGACATTAAGAATAGTTATCGATTGGACGTGCGTGTGCAGGCGCTGGGCGGCGGAGTCTATAAACTATCTACGACGAACTTCACCAATTCTACACTTTTCGTTTTCATCCGACAAAAAGGCTTGACAAATCAAGGAATCAATATTACAACGAAGTTATTACAATAACTCGACACTGCATAAAAAAAAAAATTCCAGATTAACTAAGTTTGCTGCTTGACTTCAATGCAATAGTGTATAAGTTTGCTTTGAAACGAGTTGTTTCATCGTATAGTTTTAAGTTTGCTTTGAAACGAGTTGTTTCATTGTATAGTTTTAAGTTGCTTTGAAACGAGTTGTTTCATTGCATAGTTTTTAAGTTTGCTTTGAAACCGTTGTTTCTCCTGGCTATAGATTTTTAAGTTAGTTATAAGGTTTGGAAACGAGTTGTTTCTAAATTGCAGCTAGTTATCATTTTTATCATTTATCATTTGCTTACAAATGTAGACCAATTCTGAGACGTTGGTGAATGCGTGACTTTGTCTGCAATGTAGACCAATTCTGAGACGTTGGTGAATGCGTGACTTCGTCTGTAAATGTGAATGCGTGACTTCGTCTGTAATGTAGACCGATTCTGAGACGTTGGTGAATGCGTGACTTCGTGATTATCTCCTTGGAGGATTCGTTCTCTATGATCATATTCTGAATTTGTTGGTTTAACAGTTCAATATCTTCTTTTTGCTTTTGGATAACGTCCTGATGCTTTTGGATAAGGTCCTGATTCAATGTTTCGGTCTTTTTCATCTCTTCTTGAAAGTCCTTCAATTCTGTTATCAATTGTGTTGATCTTTTTTTCTCTGCGATCAGATCGTTAATTTCTTGGGTCAGCCGTGCAATCTCTGCTGTTTGGGTTTCGGTATTTTGGTTAGACTCTTCGATATTTTTCCTGTTTTCATTAATTTGGTCTTTTAACCGGTTGATTTAGGAATCTTTGTCAATCACGGTTTTCGCAACCTTATTCAATTCTTCGTTAGAGCTTGATAACGTCAGGTTAGTTACTTGCAATGCATTTGCACGTGCGGTTTCAGCTGCTAGCATTTCCTGGGAGGATTTGTTCTCTGTGGTCATATCCTCAATTTGTTTGTTCAACCATATAATTTCGTCTTCTTGTTTTTTCAGTAATATCGATAAGTCATTACTCTTTTCACTCAGTTGGGTTTCGAGAGCAGTTTTCTCTTGCTGGAGGCGAGTGACATCTTGCTGGAGTCCATCTCTCGTTTGTGTCTCTTGTAGGAGTAGAGTTTTATTTTGAGTCAACTCTTGTTTGAATTGATCATTCTCTGTATCTAATTCGTTATTACGTTGTTGGAGTTGTTCGTATTCATTTTGCATAAGATCGATCTTGTTTTTATTTTCAGATAATTCTGCGTTCAGTCGGTCTTTCTCTTGGATTATCTTTCGTATATTTGCATTAACTTCTAAGAATTTCTTATCTACATCTTTGTATATCGTCATTATTTGTTGTACTTTGGCAGATGACTTTTCAATTTCTTTCCTTAATTCAGATTTTTCTTCTTCGTGTTTAGTTTGTTGATTTTGTAATTCATCCATGTGCTTCTTTGTAGAATCGGCTAACTCTTGACTAAATAAACTTATTTCATTAATTTTAGCGTCTAACTCACTCTGGAACTTATCCAGTTTTTGTTTACAGGATTCTAAAGCTTCATCGTTCTTATCAAACTGGCCGGTTAGTTTGTAGATTTTTCAATGTGCCATGTATACGTGTGTAAGTAATTTTATGTAAGCCATTACATTTTGTACGTATGGTTACAACATATATGCCTCGAATAGTGTAAGACATGTGCAGCCATCTTCAATACTCAATAGGATAAGATTTGTAGTTTAGCGATCTGCAAAGATCTTAATATTTGTCTTCTATGAGGACGTATATTTATGTAATATTTACATTAAAAAAACAAAACAAAATTTACATTGTTTTATTTTTAACAAACGTACATTACATTATTTAACAAATGTACTAGCAAATTATTTTCAAACAATGACGTGTTCAAATTCAGTAAAAATTTCAAAGAGAAGAAAAGAGACGTTCAGAATCCAGGCGCCTCCGCGACAGCGGCAGCAGCGGCGACGACAGCGGCGACGTTGTAAGAAGCAGCGTCCGGTGCGTTGTTCAATTCTTTACTGCATCTCCTGTCGAGAGAATACAGAGATACAGAGAATGATCAATTCAAACAAGAGTTGACTCAAAATAAAACTCTACTCCTACAAGAGACACAAACGAGACGATGAAAAAGATTCGGTTGTTTAGTTTGATCTGGTCGAAGGACTGGCACGTTTCTAAATCTTCTTCGCTGCACTTACTCTGAAATACTTCTTGTTGATTTGCACTATTTTCCAATTCACATCATTTTTATACTTAGTCAAAATCGAGGAACAATAATCTTTGAACAGTTCCATGGTTTTCACTCTGTTCAATAGAATTTTCGTTAAGTAGCTTAACATTTTTTTAGACATCAACGACTCAGCATCGGCATTCAATTCAAACGCTGTAACGACAGATTCTAAATCGGACGCGACTACTTGCAGATTCAATAATTGATCGGCGACGGGTACCTCCATCACACACACATACACAAGTTACATACACTACACACTCACACACAACAGTTCCATTTTAATACACACACACAAGTTACATACAACAGGAAGAGGTTCAACAGGAAGAGTTCGTTTACAACTGTAAGTTTAAAATTTAGTACACATTCAACATCTTAAAAATTACATCTTAAAAATTAGTACACATCCAAGAGTTCTTCAACAAAGAAGAAGTCTTAACTTACATTTGCATGCGCGAAGAGACCCATGCAAATGTCACACACAACTAGAGAGTTGCTGCGAACAGATTCAGATAGAACAGAATATAGTTAAGATACGATTCTGAACTCTGTAGTGTGTGACACATTCAAATTCAGTACCTTCAGTTCAGATTGATTCAGAGGACCTTCAGTTCAGATTAACTAAAATTCAGGACCTTCAGTTCAGATTAATTAACTAATTTAAAATAAAACATCTCCTTCGTTCTGACATTGCTTTTTTAAATCTAATTAACGTACATTGGAATTAAATTATTTTTCAAAATTAACTCGAATTGTCTATCTATACTTAATATTTGCTGGACGTGACAGATTTACAATTGTTAGTTTATTCTAAAATATTGCTCGTTTTCACGAGGTACATGCAATATACCTCGTGAAAACGAGCAATATTTTAGACTTAACTATCAATTGGAAATCTGTCACGTCCAGCAAATATTAAGTAACCTTACGATCTTGATCTGACAATTAGAATTCCAATTCAAATCCACTTTGATGTCCAGGTGTTGATCGACGCAGAGCAGGACGGATTGGACGTTAACAACAGCAGCGGCGCTGCAGCAGGCACGAACAGGAAACCCACCAAGAAGAAATCGAAGGTAGCCACCACCACCACGACATCTTCGCTACCGGTGATAGAGACGAACACCCTAGCAGATGGCGAAACAGACTTCAATGTTTTGAACACCGAAGAATTAATGAGCATCCTCATGACGACAGGAATGAAGCGTTCCTCGAACCGTAAACATTTAAAACGCCGCGACGTTCCTACTTCAGACACCGCCGACAAAACATTAATTCTCCCTCCCCCTCGATTACCGAACAGACGTTTTCAAATTTTCAATCCGACTACATCAAGTTACGAGCGTTTAACAAACACGTTGAAGTGAACGATAGGATCCGATTCAACATAAGCATAAAAAATTTAACTTTCATCAAGTGTGAACTTTACTTTCCCGCTCAGACGCGAGACTGTGTGACGCGTCTCGTTATCACATGGATGATTTTCTCTGCTAGAATCGATCTCAAAGCATTCGTCAACGACAGAACATCGGACACGAACAATTGCATCCTTCGAAACGATCATCCCGTTGTCGTTAAAACGATAGAGTGCGTCAACAGGATCATCGAACGACGTCGTAAAACAAATCTATACACACTCAACCGAGAAAATGAAACTAAATTGAACGACAGTCACGAATCGGTTCTGAATAACGATTTGAAAGATATCATTGTGCCGTTGTTACGTACATTTAGAGATGTTTTGTTAATTTAAATGTCTTGGTGTATTAAAGATGAAACAAAATATATCAGTGTATTATTTTTACCATATGGGTTTACTTTTGTAATTGAGAGATTGCTCTCGTTTTCGTGTACGGCTTCGTATGACGAGTCAAGAGCAGTTTCTCGTGAATTATGTGATTGCCTGTGGTTGAATTATTTAATTGGATGTGTGGTCTTTCATATGCACGGGTTCGTTTACCGACATGACAATTAAATACGATCTAAAATGACAGACATGGATCAAAGTACATCACGCAGATGCAAATGTCAACAAGCAAGAAGAGAAGTCTCTTTAGTAAGTAAGACGTCGCTCACATGTGAACACACAACTGAACTCACGCCTCCTGGCGTCTGGCCTGCGATTGAACTTCAATAAGGTCTGTAAATATAAATTCAATAATCTGTTCAAACCTTTAGTGCACGAAGTGTGAAGAATTCCGTCCGTCACTGGACCTAGTGAACATCCCGTCAATTATGTGATCGTGTGTGATGAGTAGCAACATGTGAATACCGAACGAACGTGCACAGTGTACCGCTCTGAATTAGTAAGTGCGTCATGTTCTGAGAAGAGTGTATGTCGTACATTATACTTAAATCGTTTTTCAAGTGTACGTTTTAGACATGTCTTTGTGACCCGTTTAATGCTGGACCGACCCCCATGCAAATTTGGACCCCACTCTCCCAGGCTCGTCTGATATATTTTATGTCACGACCCCCGTGCAAATTTGGACCCCACTCTCCCAGACTCCTATGTCACGACCCCCGTGCAAATACTCCTCAACTCCTTCACGCTCAGTCCTACTTGAACATAAACACAAAAATGAGTACCTGCTGTATGTCACGACCCCCGTGTAAATTTGGACCCCACTCTCTCAGGCTCGTCAACTCCTTCACGTTGAGTCCTACATGAACAGAAACATACAACTGAACACCTGCTGTATGTCACGACCCCCGTGCAAATTTGGACCCCACTCTCCCAGACGCGTCAACTCCTTCCTTGAACAGAAACACACATCTGAGTATCACTTCCGAATTCTACATGAACAGAAATACACAGCCAAGAGTACTTGCCACTACCCCTGTGACAATTTGGACCCCGTTCCCAGGCCCTCCCTCTGAGTCTACAGGAATATAAATCCGCAACCGAGTACCTGCTATATGTCATGACCCCCGTGCAAATTTGGACCCCACTCTCTCAGGCTCGTCAACTCCTTCCCTACATGAACATGAATACACAACCGAGTACCTGCTGCTATATGTCACGACCCCGTGCAATTTTGGACCCCACTCTCTCAGGCTCGTTAACTGCCTCCCTCTGAGTCCTACAGGAACATAAATGCACAACCGGGTACCTGCCATATGTCACGACCCCCATCCAATTTCGGACCCCACTCTCCGTACGGGCGTTACACATACACACACATATTAGACTTGTAAAAATATGATCATACCATATAGCCAATGTACTTTCTGGATTATACTAAACTGAATTGAGATGTGTGTGTGTTCTGGCTTCCAATACACGCGGTGGTGTATATACAGAGATGTGTGTGTTCTGGCTTCCAATACACGCGGTGATGTACGTATATACAGAGATGTGTGTTCTGAATACACGCGGTGATGTATATACAGAGATGTGTGTGTTCTGGCTTCCAATACACGCGGTGATGTATATACAGAGATGTGTGTGTTCTGGCTTCCAATACACGCGGTGATGTATATACAGAGATGTGTGTGTTCTGACTTCCAATACACGCGGTGATGTATATACAGAGATGTGTGTTCTGGCTTCCAATACACGCGGTGATGTATATACAAAGATGTGTGTGTTCTGGCTTCCAATACACGCGGTGATGTATATACAGAGATGTGTGTGTTCTGGCTTCCAATACACGCGGTGGTGTATATACAAAGATGTGTGTGTTCTGGCTTCCAATACACGCGGTGATGTATATACAGAGATGTGTGTGTTCTGACTTCCAATACACGCGGTGATGTATATACAAAGATGTGTGTGTTCTGGCTTCCAATACACGCGGTGATGTATATACAGAGATGTGTGTGTTCTGGCTTCCAATACACGCGGTGGTGTATATACAAAGATGTGTGTGTTCTGGCTTCCAATACACGCGGTGATGTATATACAGAGAGGTGTGTGTTCTGACTTCCAATACACGCGGTGGTGTATAAACAGAGATGTGTGTGTTCTGACTTCCAATACACGCGGTGATGTATATACAGAGATGTGTGTGTTCTGGCTTCCAATACACGCGGTGATGTATATTCAGAGATGTGTGTATTCTGGCTTCCAATACACGCGCGCGTGTGTTCCGACACGGTAGTATTGTATATTCGGTTTTGTGTAAGATGAGGCGAGAATATTTTTAGAGTCAGATTCGTTCGGTTTTGTGTAAGATGAGGCGAGAATATTTTTAGAGTCAGATTCGTTCGGTTTTGTGTAAGATGAGGCGAGAATATTTTTAGAGTCAGATTCGTAAGAGTCCTCACACGTGATTTCCGCGCCCATGCGCCACGCCACGCCACGCGGTAGCGGTGTCATGACATCTCGTTACCGGAAAAACGTACGTACGTTCGATCGTTTCTCGGCCTCTCCCCATTTGATCCAACTCTGAGACAAAGTAAGATTTGTATTCAGAATCACGCAGGTCACACAATAGTATTCAGAATCCGTCTACAGCTGACTCAAAGTCTCGCATTCACCACCAACTCTTGAGGGTTTAAGTCATGCAACAACACGTATAGTATTCAGAATACGTTTACCACTGACACAAAGTCTCATATTCACACAACATCTGCAGCATTCTCTGAGACAAAGTGACAAGTCAGAAAAGTCTGAGGGAATAAGCATGCAACACTCGTATAGTATTCAGAATCAGTCTACTGCTGACATAAAGTCTCGCATTCACACAACTAGCAACATCTGCAACTCAGAATCTTATCTGACACTGACAGACACCACGAATCTGTTCGCACAGATTGAACAGATTCTGAATAGTGTTGATTGTACTAGACTTCTTAACTCACCTTATCTTAACTCACCACCAAAGTCTAGACCGAGTACGTTGCCGACAAAACATTAATTCTCCCTTCCCCATCGATTACCGAACAGACGTTTTCAAATTTTCAATCCGACTACATCAAGTTACGAGCGTTTAACAAACACGTTGAAGTGAACGATAGGATCCGATTCAACATAAGCATAAAAAAATTAACTTTCATCAAGTGTGAACTTTACTTTCCCGCTCAGACGCGAGACTGTGTGACGCGTCTGGTTATCACGTGGATGATTTTCTCTGCTAGAATCGATCTCAAAGCATTCGTCAACGACAGAACATCGGACACGAACAATTGCATCCTTCGAAACGATCATCCCGTTGTCGTTAAAACGATAGAGTGCGTCAACAGGATCATCGAACGACGTCGTAAAACAAATCTATACACACTCAACCGAGAAAATGAAACTAAATTGAACGACAGTCACGAATCGGTTCTGAATAACGATTTGAAAGATATCATTGTGCCGTTGTTCGATGATCTTACGATCCAAAAATGTGGCATCTTAGGCCGAAGGCCTAAGATGCCACAATCTGTCGACATGTTGAACAAAGTCTCACATTCACTCTGTCATACAGAGTCAGACGTTCGCCGAAGGCTTAATATGCCACATGACGGCACATTCACACGGTTTAGGAATCTGTAAACATGTAGAACAAAGTCTCACATTCACTCTCCGTCATACTAAGTTAGACAATCAAATGACAGACATCGGTGGAGCAAAGTCTCAGACTCTGTAGAACAAAATTTAATCTCATGACGGAATCTGTCGACGTGTAGAACAAAGTCTCCGATTCACTCCGTTGTACAAAGTCAGACGTTCGCCACCAGCCGAAGAAGACCTAAGATGCCACCATGACACGACAGAAGAATAAACTAAAACAATCTGTAAATTCTTATTTTTATTTATTACACATAATCATTGCAATGCTTTTTCTTATCTAGTCAGGAGTCTACATTGCAGACAAAGTCACGCATTCACCAACGTCTCAGAATTGGTCTAGATTGCAGACAAAGTCACGCATTCACCAACGTCTCAGAATTGGTCTAGATTGCAGACAGTCACGCATTCACCAACGTCTCAGAATTGGTCTAGATTGCAGACAAAGTCACGCATTCACCAACGTCTCGTTGCAGATCACGTCTGTTCGTGACCACCTAGGGTTAAGAAATAAAATTTCTGTGTGTAATATGATTTGTTTTATTTCACATTATAAAAAAGATTCTGGTGTGTGTATTTGTGTCACTTACACATGTCTGTATTACGTGTGTGGTATGTGTGTCACACACGGTCGTTCCACGTTGTTGTCCGAGAATTGGAGGTGAGTGTTGTCCGAGCATGACTACACATTTTCACGTACACTGTCTATTACTCTTTTGAATTCGATAACTTAAAAAGTTTATCTCTTGCACTGTCTGTCAATATTCGAGTCCGATGACAAAACCGAGTATTCTCTGTCGCTCTAGTGCGTCCAACAATGCAACTCCCAACAATGCAATGCAACTCTACACAAGACAAACAAACTCACATTCACTCGAGTTAAGATGTAGTAATTGCTACATGCCCGTCCAATGTATCTCTACATGTTTTGCATAAGTCGAGATGACCTGCACCAATACTATACCTCTTGAATGTGTCACACACTACAGAGTTCAGAATCGTATCTTAACTATATTCTATCTGAATCTGTTCGCAGCAACTCTCTAGTTGTGTGTGACATTTGCATGGGTCTCTCTTCGCGCATGCAAATGTAAGTTAAGACTTCTTCTTTGTTGAAGAACTCTTGCCTACCTAACATCGGAGTGTACAGACTCACATGACAAAGTCTAACGTGACGATGACAACTCTATTCAGAATCTGTTCTATCAGAATCTGTTTGAAGAGTAAGTTGCCCAGTGAATGTGAGACCTTCTCGTCCTTGTCGTACAGTGCTAACAGATTTCAGACAAGCACCAATACTACTATACATCTTGAATGTGTCACACACTACAGAATTCAGAATCGTATCTTAGCTATATTCTGTTCTCTCTGAATCTGTTCGCAGCAACTCTCTAGTTGTGTGTGACATTTGCATGGGTCTCTCTTCGCGCATGCCAATCTAAGTTAAGACTTCTTCTTGCAGACAAAGTCACGCATTCACCAACGTCTCAGAATTGGTCTAGATTGCAGACAAAGTCACGCATTCACCAACGTCTCAGAATTGAATTCACCAACGTCTTCGAATTGGTCTATATTGCAGACAAAGTCACACATTCACCAATGTCGCAGAAGCGGTCTACATTGCGCATTCACCAACGTCTCAGAATTGGTCTATATTGCAGACAAAGTCACGCATTCACCAACGTCTCAGAATTGGTCTACATTGCAGACAAAGTCATGCATTCACCAATGTGTCAGAATCGGTCTACATTGCAGACAAAGTCACGCATTCACTAATGAAATTTGTCTACAGTGTATTTCATTTACACTCTAAGGGGTACTATTATAAATTCAATTTTACTTTTTCAGGAGTTACTATTATTAATTCAATTTTGTTTTTTTCATGCGTCTCAGAATCGGTCGATATATAAGACAAAGTCAACCAGTCGTGTGCTTTTCAGGGGGTACTATTATAAATTCATTTGAACTCTTGCCTATGAATATTTGAAGATAAGATGTAGAATAGAGTTAAGATGTAGTAGATGCATACAAGTGTTGACACACTCCTTCAAATTTTTGAGACTCCTCAGCGTTGATTTGTAAAAGGAAACGTTGCTAGAAAAAGAGAAATAAATATTCTATGCCGCGTCTCCGGCTTCGTTGAGATATAGTTCTGTCATCGTTTTTTTATCAGAGTTATCATCGCCGATCGATGCCTTCCATGCCTTCATAAACTCTTCGATGTTTTTGACCAAAACTATTATTTTCTTATTTTCATCTTCGTTATGAGGAATATCTTTTAATAGTTGATTTAAGGTAATTTCTTCGTTCGGGTTGGCATGCTTTTTTTTAAATTCTTCACAATATGTCGGTTCTGAACGACCAAGAATTCGACAGGGAATACAGAGAGCGTTATCTCGATGATAACATACACGACTTTGTCTGCAATGTAGACCAATTCTGAGACGTTGGTGAATGCGTGACTTTGTCTGTAATGTAGACCAATTCTGAGACGTTGGTGAATGCGTGACTTCGTCTATAAATGTGAATGCGTGACTTCGTCTGTAAATGTGAATGCGTGACCTCGTCTGTAATGTAGACCGATTCTGAGACGTTGGTGAATGCGTGACTTCGTCTGTAATGTAGACCAATTCAGAGACGTTGGTGAATGCGTGACTTCGTCTGTAATGTAGACCAATTCAGAGACGTTGGTGAATGCGTGACTTCGTCTGTAATGTAGACCAATTCTGAGACGTTGGTGAATGCGTGACTTCGTCTGTAATGTGAATGCGTGATTTCGTCTGTAATGTAAACCAATTCTGAGACGTTGGTGAATCCGTGACTTCGTCTGTAATGTAGACCAATTCTGACGTTGGTGAATGCGTGACTTCGTTTGTAATATAGACCAATTCTGAGACGCTGGTGAATGCGTGACTTTGTCTGCCAACTCGTTTCAAAGCAACTTAAAACTATACAATGAAACAACTCGTTTCAAAGCAAACTTAAAACTATACGATGAAACAACTCGTTTCAAAGCAAACTTATAAACTATTGCATTGAAGTCAAGCAGCAAACTTAGTTAATCTGGAATTTTTGTTTTATGCAATGTCTAGTTATTGTAATAACTTTGTTGTAATATTGATTCCTTGATTTGTCAAGCCTTTTTAGTCGCCGCCCCATGCCCCGCCTCCTGCGTTGCCTCATGTCATGGCGTCGTCACGGTTACGTCACACTGAGAGAGAACAGACAAACAATGATAACTTTTTGGAGAATAGGTCGACGTACGTGACAAAGTCGCACATTCATCAGAGTCGTCAGACATTCATACAAACTCGCATGCTTAGGGCATACTATTCTAAATATACTTGTAACGGTAGGAACACTCTAATCTGGTTCAACACATCAAGAAAGAACCGTCGATAAAAACCGTTGTGGACTATCATTCGATATGTCTCGTGAAGAAATCACACAACGGTTGCAAGAACATCAACGTTGCCGCCACAGCAGACAAATCAGACAAGAATTCGTCGGGCCAGTATCTGACGGAGTGTTTTACGACAGGATACGGAATCTATCCATTTTCAATCAGTCTATTTCAACACTACAAAGAAAACCTAAAACTATTACTGAAGTACAAAACGACCATATCCGAACTCCAGAAGAAAACGTTAAGGTAGGCTGCTGCGTTTGGCGTCAGCGTGTCATTCGCATCTGACATTTCGTAATCTCCGTTACCGTCCCCTCTGTTTGTTCTCAAAAACATTAACCAATTCTGACTGGAAATTTTGTATTTGTCCAACAAGTGTTTCTTAATTCTGTTGTTGTTGTTAAGATGAGGATTAATGGCGTTGAGAAGTTGTTTAATTTTTATATTGTTATATTTTATTTTCAGGTTGTAATATCGACTCAACCTATCTTTTTCTACCAAAGAATCGTAAAAGTCTGAATATCGGTTTTGTTAGATTCCAACACGGATTTGACGAGAGATGCTTGAAACAGCGACGGGTGTTGCCCGGAAGACGCTCGACTCTCGGTGCCGCTGCCGCTTTCGTTGACGGTGGCGGCGGTGTTATCGTTGTGTACATACAGACCGTCGATTAACACGAGGTGGGAAGACAGGCGGAAAACGACGCGCTTTCTCTTCACGTTCATGACATTTCGTGGGCAGTACACGATGTCCATAAACTTAGTGTGCGCGTAGTACTATTATAAATTCAATTTTACGTTTCAGGATTTACTATTATAAATTCAATTTTGTTTTTTTCATGCGTCTCAGAATCGGTCGATATATAAGACAAAGTCAACCATTCGTATGCTTTTCAGGGGGTACTATTATAAATTCATTTGAACTCTTGCCTATGAATATTTGAAGATAAGATGTAGAATAGAGTTAAGATGTAGTAGATGCTTACATTCACTAACAAGCTACGAAGCAGCACACATGCAGCAGCAGCAGCGAGCTACTATGCTTACATGCACTGTCCTTCGGCAACGAGTGTTTTGGGAACAAAAACAATTTCTTGATGTGTCTCGGAAAAGGTAAAGCTTTCCCTATAGCCACACCTGAGACGTTGGTCAATGCGTGACTTTGTCTGCAATGGGTGAATGCGTGACTTTGTCTGCAATGTAGACCAATTCTGAGACGTTGGTGAATGCGTGACTTTGTCTGCAATGTAGACCAATTCTGAGACGTTGGTGAATGCGTGACTTTGTCTGCAATGTAGACCAATTCTGAGACGTTGGTGAATGCGTGACTTTGTCTGCAATGTAGACCAATTCTGAGACGTTGGTGAATGCGTGACTTTGTCTGCAATGTAGACCAATTCTGAGACGTTGGTGAATGCGTGACTTTGTCTGCAATGTAGACCAATTCTGAGACGTTGGTGAATGCGTGACTTCGTCTGCAATGTAGACCAATTCTGAGACGTTGGTGAATGCGTGACTTTGTCTGCAATGTAGACCAATTCTGAGACGTTGGTGAATGCGTGACTTCGTCTGTAATGTAGACCGATTCTGAGACGTTGGTGAATGCGTGACTTCGTCTGTAATGTAGACCAATTCTGAGACGTTGGTGAATGCGTGACTTCGTCTGTAATGTAGACCAATTCTGAGACGTTGGTGAATGCGTGACTTCGTCTGTAATGTGAATGCGTGACTTCGTCTGTAATGTAAACCAATTCTGAGACGTTGGTGAATGCGTGACTTCGTGTGTAATGTAGACCAATTCTGACGTTGGTGAATGCGTGACTTCGTTTGTAATATAGACCAATTCTGAGACGCTGGTGAATGCGTGACTTTGTCTGCAACGTAGACCGATTCTGAGTGGTTGATATGATTCGGAGGCGGTGACCGATTCCGTTTGGTAAATGTGTGCGTTTATCTACAGCGGTGACCAATTCCGGTGTGTGTTGATGTTTGAGTTTGTCTCAAGGCTGAGTGTTAGGTGAATGCGTGCTTTTGTCTGAGATGTCGCTTGACTTTGTCGGAAACGTATATTCGGAAAGTTGGGTGTGTGACTTTGTCGGAAACGTCCGTCTCGCATTAGCAACATTTGGTCCAGTGCAGTGTGTGAAGCGACAGTGACCATCAGCATTCGGCTTCGGGGTGTTGGTCTGCTCTCCATCGCTCTGCCTGCTGTGGCCTGTGCCTGCGCTGCGTGTTGCTGATCCCTTTCGCTTTCGTATATCTAGGTGAATGCTAGTCTTTTGTTTTAATAATTAACTAATATTGACATATTGCATTACAGTTATGTGAATGTGACTTTGAAGGAGACTGATGTGGGACGACAGAAGGAGTTTACTCAAGCTCGCAGTGGGACGACAGAAGGAGTCTACTCAAGCTACTCGCATCGGGGTGTTGGACCCACCCTACTCTCCATACAACAGAAGTCTGAGTCTGCTATCTTTGTGAACAAAGTGTGACTTTGTCTCGACGGCAAGTCGTACACAGGATTGTTATACTCCTACCCTACGGCAGAGTGTACAGAGTGCGACGAATGTGTTATTGTTTACAACATCATCTATTCTGCAAATTCTTCGACATTCGGGGACTGCGTTGATAAATCCACTTTTCAAACCTTAGCGCTCGACAACACGATTCAACGGACGCTGTTCATGATGACCAACTCTGCAATTAAACACCGACCAGAAATCTCTTGATTCAGAATATACTCGAATTGATGCACAAGTAAACAGAGCCGTTGGATGGACTCCTGACAAGATAAGAAGAAGCATTGCAATGATTATGTGTAATAAATAAAATAAGAATTTACAGATTGTTTTAGTTTATTCTTCTGTCGTGTCATGGTGGCATCTTAGGTCTTCTTCGGCTGGTGGTGAACGTCTGGCTTTGAACGACAGAGTGAATCGGAGACTTTGTTCTACACGTCGACAGATTCCTAAACCGTCCGATGCATCCAACACACTGCCGACGATGTTAGCGGAATCAGACGCTGTCGTGCATAACGAACACTTAACAAATTAAAATAAATAACGAGCGCGTGTAACATATGTTGTTTGACACGCGTGTATTGAACGAAATTGTTCAATACTAACCTGTTCGATGAAGAGAGGATCATTGGTGAACTGCATGAAGTAACAATCTGGATTGTGGTATATGTGTTCTATTAAGGGATCGCCTTTACGCCAGTTTCTCAGCGAAAGACCACAATGATAGCACCTCACGTTGTCACCCACACCTGTAAGAGTAATAATAGAAGTAGTAAATGTTGAAAAATAGAAGTAATAAATGTTGAATCATTAATATTGCCAAAAATATTGTTGAACCAATATATAAAAGGAATATTACCCAAGTAATAAAATCCAACTTTGGCTAGATTTGCAGGCGTCTGTTCCACGTTTCAGACAATTGCGATCTGACAAAAACAGTAAAGGGCCTTCAAGTGTTTCAGGAGGAGGTGTCGTTGCGTCAAATGGCTTACCTCCCCGATCTTTGTTTAATAGAACGTGACTAGAGCACTGTAAAAAAGTGTTACGTTTAATCAAATAATTAAGTATTCCGATTAATCTGATTAATTTTATCTCTACCGCTTCTTTTTCTTTTTTATTTGCAAAACCGATTAAACATATCTTCACGCGCGGAAATTGTTTCTTAAGAGGTTTCATTTTCCAGAACAAGCGGTGGCAAATAACGAGATCGTAGTTGTCCATGTAAAACACGTCCGTGTTCACCACCACGTAGATTAATTTAGCCGCCGCTTGGTTCTTCATCTGGGCGACTCTCACACTACGTTCGCGATGCGCTCTCCCTTGCAGGTCAGGGATGAAATTGGTTTACCTGATGCCAACCAAGAATCAGAAACATTTTCGAGACTGAATTTTATAGCGTCTAAAGGATGTGTGACGTTCGTCACGTGTTCCAGAATGACCAAAGTCTGCTATGCACACTTCCAGAATGACCAAAGTCTGCATTTATTATACACACTTCCAGAATGACCAAAGTCTGCAAAGTCTGCATTTGTTACCACCAAAGTCTGTATTTTTTACATGTGATGTACGTCCAAATATATTTGTGTTACGTGTTCCCAAATGACAAGGTCTGCATTTGTCGTGGTCACACACACACACACACACAAACACACTTGGACCAATCTAGGATTAAGCAACACGGTACCTGCTCACGTTGTCTAGTACAAACATAAGTGTCATAGCCGCTCGCTCAGTTGTAAAGCTGCCATCGTCGATTAACTTTAACCAGATAAATATTTAGAATTCGTCGCAGACGGCAGAGTGATTCCTCGGGTGTTAGAGTGATTCTTCGGGTGTTTGGCTCTCTTGCTTTTTCCTAATTTATTTGTAGGTCTTCAACAATACCGGCTGGTCACATTACTTTTTATTCCGTCTTGTGTGCAGAACAGGTGTGTAAATGTGCGTGTTTTGGATTTATAAAGTCGACTTTAAAAACAAAAAGAGGAGGAGAATGGTAGGATTCTTTACGAAATATTACCAGATTAAAGATGTAGCTGCACATGACGTTCTTTATCCTAAGAATCATATTATCATTTTAATTTATAGCTGCAAAGATAAGTTTTGAGAGTTTGTCACTGACAAGATTTTGATCAACAATGGCAAGTTCTTACCGTACTCTAGCAAATAAATGTGCTCGGAACCTCTTGATGTTTCCTTTTACATACCGCTGTGAACAGGGATTCTCAGCACTGTGCTTGATTAAAAACAAGTTACGGTCATGTCTAGGAGTCAGAGATGACATAAAAGTGGCCCTTTCAAACACTGTACTGAGGATTAACTTTAGAGAAACTGTATTAACACAGTGAAAAACATCCCAAATGAACACCACCGAGTGCCCGGATTCGAACCCGGCCTTCTGATCAGAAGTCAGGGCAGCAAACCGACCAGACCACCGATGGGCTAAAGGTTACCGCGCCAGACCATTTCTGCGGCCATTACCTGACGCCCCAGCCCGCACTGTGGACATGAAGGTGAAGGTAACCCCGCCCACACCCGTGACTGACGGAAACGCACTTAAACAAACCCTTATGGCACATACGGTGTGTAAATACATTAGAGAAACTGTATTAACAACGGTCTTCTGATCCCAAGGCCCGGGTTCGACTCCTGGCACTCAGTGTTGTTCATTTGGGATGTTTATCACTGTGTTAATACAGTTTCTAATGTATTTACACACCGTAAGGGTTTGATTAAATGCGTTTCCGTCAGTCACGGGTGTGGGCGGGGTTACCTTCACCTTCATGTCCACAGTGCGGGGCTGGGGCGTCAGGTAATGGCCGCAGAAGTGGCCTCAGGCGCGGTAACCTTTTAGCCCATCGGTGGTCTGGTCGGTTTGCTGCCCTGACTTCTGATCAGAAGGCCCGGGCTCGAATCCTTCGTTTTAATTTTCATTATGTGGAACACTCTGTCAAGGACAGCTATGTGAGTGGACCCCCCCCCCCCACACACACACACACACACATGAGATGCATACTCCATACGAGGGCGGACAAGGCCCCTCTAAATGGATAGCAACTGTGCGGGGGAGAAGAACTGGCGGAGACGGTTCAGAAAGTCCAGCCTCGAGGAAGCTTATTTAGTAAGAGATGAGATATGAAGTTTCCAGTTGAGATGTTGAGTTAAGGATAGACCGAGGTTGTTTAGTGTTGAGGAAAGTGATAGCTGAGTGTTGTCAAAGAATAGGGGATAGTTGTTTGGAAGATTGTGTCGAGTGAATAGGTGGAGAAACTGTTTTTTTGAGGCGTTGAAGCACACCAGGTTCCTCTTGCCCCAATCGGATATAATTGTAAGGTCTGAGGCTAAGCGTTTTGTTGCCTCCAGCCTTCAATCGTTAAGTTCCTGTAGGGTGGGTCTTCTATTAAAAGAAGTTGAGTAATGCAGAGTGGAATAATCGGCGTAGGAATGGATAGGACAGTTCGTTTTGGAAAGATCATCAATGAACAACAGAAAAAGAGTGGGAGATAGGACAGAACCCTATTGGACACCACTGTATAGGTTTAGGGGAAGAACAGTGACCGTCTACCACGGCAGAAATAGAACGGTCAGAAAGGAAACTGGAGATAAAGGCACAGAAAGAAGGACAGAAACCGTAGGAGGGTAGTTTGAAAAGTAAAGATTTGTGCCAGACCCTATCAAAAGCTTTTGATATGTCCAGCGCAATAGCAAAGGTTTCACCGAAACGGTTAAGAGAGGATGACCAAGAGTCAGTTAGGAAGGCAAGGTGATCACCAGTAAAACGCCCCTTGCGGAGCCCATACTGGCGATCAGATAGAAGGTCAGAAGTGGAAAGGTGCTTTTAAATCTTCCGGCTAAGGATTGATTCAAAAGCTTTAGATCGACAAGAAAGTAAAGCTATAGGACGGTAGTTTGAAGGATTGGAACGGTCACCCTTCTTAGGCACAGGCTGTATGAAGGCATACTTCCAGGAGGAAGGACAGTGGAGTAGTATGGGGGAGGGGGGGGTCCTCCCAGGTGAAAGCTTGAAGGGGTGCCATGATACAGGCTCAAGACTAATGGCTAAATTTAGTGACGTATCTAAGGAAAAGGAAAGGGTGTTGGGGTCATATATAGTACCACTGTGGGTAATGATGGAGTTGTTTGTTGTAGCATGTATCTCGCTGAACGGTATCGTAGGTAGGTGAAGGAGACGCCCCCAAGTGTTTGTTGTAGCATGAAGGTACCTCGCTGAACGGTATCGTAGGTAGGTGAGGGAGACGCCTAAGTGTTTGTTGTAGCATGAACCTTTTGAACGGTATCGTAGGTAGGTGAGAGGGAGACGCCAAATTTTTTGTTGTAGCATGAATCACCCAGAACGGTATCGGAGGTAGGTGAGAGGAGACGCCTAAGTGTTTGTTGTAGCATGAATCTCGCTGAACGGTATCGTAGGTAGGTGAGAGGGAGACGCCTAAGTGTTTGTTGTAGCATGAATCTCGCTGAACGGTATCGTAGGTAGGTGAGAGGGAGACGCCTAAGTGTTTGTTGTAGCATGAATCTCGCTGAACGGTATCGTAGGTTGGTGAGTGGGAGACGCGTAAGTGTTTGTTGTAGCATGAATCTCGCTGAACGGTATCGTAGGTAGGAGAGAGGGAGACGCCTAAGTGTTTGTTGTAGCATGTATCTCGCTGAACGGTATCGTCGGTAGGTGAGTTGGGACACGCCTAAGTGTTTGTTGTAGCATGAATCTCGCTGAACGGTATCGTAGGTAGGTGAGAGGGGAGACGCCTAAGTGTTTGTTGTAGCATGAATCTCGCTGAACGGTATCGTAGGTAGGTGAGAGGGGAGACGCCTAAGTGTTTGTTGTAGCATGAATCTCGCTGAACGGTATCGTAGGTAGGTGAGAGGAGACGCCTAAGTGTTTGTTGTAGCATGAATCTCGCTGAACGGTATCGTAGGTAGGTGAGAGGAGACGCCTAAGTGTTTGTTGTAGCATGAATCTCGCTGAACGGTATCGTAGGTAGGTGAGAGGAGACGCCTAAGTGTTTGTTGTAGCATGAATCTCGCTGAACGGTATCGTAGGTAGGTGAGAGGAGACGCCTAAGTGTTTGTTGTAGCATGAATCTCGCTGAACGGTATCGTAGGTAGGTGAGAGGGGAGACGCCTAAGTGTTTGTTGTAGCATGAATCTCGCTGAACGGTATCGTAGGTAGGTGAGAGGAGAGACGCCTAAGTGCGAGACGTAAACAAAACAAGCTCGTCATGGAAACGTCTTCGTCGCATGCTTTTGTATTATTATTATAATAATAATAATAGCAACAATAATAATAATAATAATAATAATAATAATAATAATAATAATAATAATAATAATAATAATAATAATAATAATAATAATAATAATAATAATAATAATAATAATAATAATAATAATAATAATAATAATAATAATAATAATAATAATAATAATAATAATAATAATAATAATAGTAATATTAATAAATGCTATTATTATTATTATTATTATTATTATTATTATTATTATTATTATTATTATTATTATTATTATTATTATTATTGTTATTATTATCATTGTTATTATTATTAGAATTATTACTGTCTTAAATATTATTCTCATTTTATGTTGAACACCGAAATCGTCGTTAAGTGACTGAAGTATCATGCATATATATAATCATAATAACAATAATGATAAGAAGAAGAACTGATGAAGAATTATCATTATAATAATAAGAATGATGATAATAATAAGGATAGTCAGCCAGTTATTTCTGCTTTCCAGTGGCTGTCTCTGAATTTGTCTGGCTGGAATAGTAAGCGATGTATGGGGATAATATAATAATAATAAAAGCCGAAAAAAATAAGGCAGGACATTCAAAACCATGAATATATATATATATATATATATATATATATATATATATATATATATATATATATATATATATATATATATATATATATATATATATATATATATATATATATATATATATTCAGGATCCACCGGGAAGAAGCCTACCGGCGCAATAGGCCAAGACGTAAAAAAAAAAAGTGTGAGGAGCTACGACACGCGCGGGTGTTGGTGAAAATGTTCTATGACTTGAGTCTATCTTGTTTCTGAGGCTCCTGCTGTTAGTATAGAAGATTCTTAGCCCGTCCTCTGTTACTCCCCTAGAATTACTTCTAAGCTGCCTGGTTATATTATGAGCTAGATGTCCCCTGGGTGTCAACAACTGATCCCAGCTCCTCCTGCACCCTCACAGCCCTTGATTCAGCTTCATCCTTAATCACAGATATTTCCTTAGCTAATTCTTGCTTGAATTCATCCAGTTTTTCTACAATTATGGTAGCCAGAGACGCTTTATGGAGGCATGAGTTGCACATCCAATTAATTTTAGGTATATTCTCCTGCTTAATTCCAGACAAATGAGCACACTGCACATGACACCATCTAGGGCACAGACAGCATCCAATCCAACACAAATCCAACGGGTGTTGGCTTTGCCAGCCATATGTATGTATATGTTATGCTGAAATATGTATGTATATATAGTAATGCTAATTAGTTTAGCCTAGAGTAAATGTAAAACGTATGTGTAGGTAATAATGAAATATGTACGGTATGTATATGTAATAATAAAATATGTATGTATATGTTATGCTGAAATATGTATGTATATGTAATAATGATAATTAATTTAGCTTAACGTAAATGTAAAACATATGTATAGGTAATAATAAAATATGTATGTATATGTAATAATGATTAGTAATTTAGCCTAACGGAAATGTAAAATGTATCATATGTATGTATATGTAATAATAAATTTAGCCTAACGGTCTAACCCGAATTCCCAAGCTGTATACATGGAATCCCCGCGCTTTGAAAAATACTAGACGCAGAACATATATATATATATATATATATATATATATATATATATATATATATATATATATATATATATATATATATATATATATATATATATATATATTTTTTTTTTTTTACGTTGTTGCCTATTGCGCCGGTAGGCATCTTCCCGGTGGGGCCAGATGGTCGGCCCAAGGCTTCTTCCAGGTGGGGCCTGATGGTCGGCCCAGCCCGTTCTGGCGCAGGCGAGTGTTTATAGTGGCGCCATCTTGCATTGGTTCATACTGCCCCCCGGAACTCGTTCTTGATTCGCTTGGACGGCTTCCTCTAGAGTCCGGGTTGATGGGTGGTCTTCAGGACAGCATGTGGGAAGTTTTAAGCCACTCGGCGGTGACTGAAAAATCCGAGTGGTAGCGTGAGGATTTGAACCCGCGTCGTCCATCACGCGGCGAATGTGGGTCCAGTACGCTATCACTTCGGCCACCGCCTACCCATATATATATATATATATATATATATATATATATATATATATATATATATATATATATATATATATATCTATATCATATGTATCATATATATATATATATATATATATATATCTATATCTATATATCTATATCTATATATATATATATATATATATATATATATATATATATATATATATATATATATATATATATATATATATATATATATATATATATATATATATATATATATATATATATATATATATATATATATATATATATATATATATATATATATATATATATATATATATATATATATATATATATATTGGCCCCCCCCCTTTTCAACTTTTTTGGGTACGCCACTGAGGTTGGGTCTTCTATTAAAAGAAGTTGAGTAATGCAGAGTGGAGTCATCGGCGTAGGAATGGATAGGACAGATCGTTTTGGAAAGAAGATCATCAACGAACAACAGAAAGAGAGTGGGAGATAGGACAGAACCCTGTGGGACACCACTGTTAATAGGTTTAAGGGAAGAACAGTGACCGTCTACCACAGCAGGCATAGAACGGTAAGAAAGGATACTGGAGATAAAGGTACAGAGAGACGGATAGAAACCGTAGGAGGGTAGTTTGGAAAGCAAAGATTTGTGCCAGACCCTATCAAAACTTTTGATATGCCCAGCGCAATATCAAAGGTTTCACCGAAACGGCTAAGAGAGGATGACCAAGAGTCCGTTAGGAAGGCAAGAAAATCACCAGTAGAACGCCCCTTGCGGAACCCATACTGGCGGTCAGAAGTGGAAAGGTGCTTTTGAATCTTCCGGTTAAGGATTGATTGAAAAGCTTTAGATAGACAAGAAAGTAAAGCTATAGGACGGTAGTTTGAGAGATTGGAGCTATCACCCTTCTTAGGCACAGGCTGTACGAAGGCATACTTCCTGTTATTATTGTTATTACTGTTCCGTCCGTTTTGAAGAGTGTGGCGGAGGTGGGGACAGTGTGTGTGTGTGTGTGTGTGTGTGTGTGTGTGTGTGTGTGTGTCGCCTCACGAGGTGTCATTAGAGTTCAAAGGCTGTTGCTGTGTCACCCCATCAACGTGCAGATTACAGAGTCACTGGACGCCACGGGACACTCCGAGATGACCGTGTCAGCTGACCAACACCGGAGCGACGACGGGGCGCGGCGAGCACTGCACACCCTGCGGGGCTCCATCGCGCTGCCTCGCCTCACACTGTAAAATGGCCGCCCCACAAGTGCCCCGCCATGCCAGGGGCACTCACAAGCTTACCGGTCCTCCGTCATCTTCATGCTGATGTTTTTTTTAACACAACACCCACTAGGAGGAGTGCCAAAAGCCTGCAGCCACAAGAAAGCCGCCACGCTAGTGTATACCCGTGACTGAGTCACAGCGTAGCGGCCATCACCGTCACGTCACCGACTGCCGCTCCGCAGTCGCCCCGCCCTCCGCCACCGCCGCCACACCGCCCCGTCCCTCCGCTGCCCTGCCCGTCCTCTGCTGCTGCTCGGCGGGGTGTCACCATTGGCCTGAAGCTCACATTACCTCGTCTCGGTGTGATTTGCGCCAGTACCGGCACAGTAATGGGTGAAATATAAAGCACAAAGTGGCCTCTGGTGACCTGCCCGCCGCCGGGCGACACCCTTCCGTCTCCCTCGCTCCGCACCCCGCTCCCTGACTCTCAGTCCCAGGCCCATGCCTCCTCTGGACCTCGTCAGTGCCCTGGGGACACATTAACAGTCACTTATGGCTGCTGGCGGTTCGTCCGTGCATAAAGGGAGGCAGGAAAATGACGCTGAAGGCAGAACACAACGCCGGGGTCGCCCGCGAGCGGACCAATCACATCACAAGAGGTGATGTTTCCTCAGAGAAGAGAGCGGGGAGGTAGAGGAGGGGAGGAGGGCCGGGCGACGTGGAACATGGCCGCCACGCGCTGGGACCCATATTATAGCCTAGTCCAGCCCCATTATCCTGCCCTAGCGACACCACGCCCCCTTCCTCGTGTCCAAATGAAAGGGTTAACCAGAATCTTCACTCTTTCGTCCCTTCCAATAGTAAACTACATCGCAGCCTCCCTTGAACGGCGTATTCTTAATTAAACTTTTTGCTACGGCTGTCGGCTTCATACTCGCTTAAGAAAATATATTAGAGCATTCTCTCTCTCTCTCTCTCTCTCTCTCTCTCTCTCTCTCTCTCTCTCTCTCTCTCTCTCTCTCTCTCTCTCTCTCTCTCTCATAACTAGCCCATGTTGCCAACGAGGGCCGCGCCATTCCCTTCCATCCTTGTATTTCTGTTTCACTGTCAACAATTCCCGGATGACAACACTCGCGAGCATCAGCAACTTGTCACTATGAGCCACTCAGCGGACAGACGTATTGCCTTACATAATATGTTATACTTATTTAATCCCTAACGACCCGCTGTGTCACACGGGGATTCCAGAACTGGGCTGAACATGTGTGTTGCTACGCTGCGGCCGTTCCTGCTCGCTGCCGCTTGTACTTTAAATATGTAGTTGTTATGGAGATGAATAGGAGGTGGACACATATATTCCTAACGCTACGGGTGTTCTCGCTGTCACTCAGGGTATTAAATATGTGGTTGTTTATATAAGTATGAATGTTAATATTTTCTATATGTTATAAAAGTTAAAATGTAGGTAAAATGTAGTTGTTTGTTTATATAAATATGAATGTTTGTAATCACTCTATGGCTTAAGAGGCAAAATGTAAAATGTATAGTTGTTATTTTATTCTTTTTAACATATTTCCGTCTGTCCTCAAACACACACTCGCTCGGTCGCCCCTACATAAAATTTTCGCCGTCCTAGTGACCAAAGATTATTAAAAATGTAATTGTCTATATTTGAAGTTTATTTTGTTATCTTTTCATTTTTCACAGGGCAGCAATAATATGTACACATGTCCATATTCTCGCTGGCCTTCAAACACACTCACTCACTCACTCGCTCCCACACATAATATTTTCGACCATCACACACAAAATGTTTAAAGTGCAAAAGTATAGAAAACACTCATTGGTGCCGTGAGTTTAGTAGAACGCGCGCGCTCCGCTCCTATATTTTATAGCCAAACCCGCAGTCACAAAGTTGAAAATGCAAATATATAGTCACGCCGGCCTTCAGTGGCGAGAGTCCCCCCCGTTTTGGGAGGATCCACCTGGAGCCTGACAGCCCCGTGCTGTTGATTGGTTTACTGTCAGCATGGCAGTTTTGGATGGATGGGTGCGCTTTCATTGATCATGTATTATGTCATCAAGTAGCTACTGTCAGAGTTGTGTTCCGAGACGTTCAGTCCTCATATAGGTTAGGCTTGGTATGTTGTCAGGCGGCACCCTACGTGGTATGTAACGTTGCAATGAAGCGCGACAAAAACTTCAAGGATGTATTTTACATTTGAAATAAAGAAAACGCAATTATTGGAGCAAGTACGAAAGAGTGAACTAAATTTTGTTGCAGGAGATGGAAGGCTTGAAAGAAGGATGGAAAGGGTGAAGAGGATTATGATGTGATTCTGGTTTCAATTGCGGAGCGGGATGAGGTTGTGTGCCCGTGCCAGAGCCTGAGCCTGAACCAGTGCCCGTGCCAGAGCCTGAGCCTGAACCAGTGCCCGTGCCAGAGCCTGAGCCTGAACCAGTGCCCGTGCCTTAGCCTGAGCCTGAACCAATGCCCGTGCCTTAGCCTGAGCCTGAACCAGTGCCCATGCCAGAGCCTGAGCCTGAACCAGTGCCCGTGCCAGAGCCTGAGCCTGAACCAGTGCCCGTGCCAGAGCCTGAGCCTGAACCAGTGCCCGTGCCAGAGCCTGAGCCTGAACCAGTGCCCGTGCCAGAGCCTGAGCCTGAACCAGTGCCCGTGCCAGAGCCTGAGCCTGAACCAGTGCCCGTGCCAGAGCCTGAGCCTGAACCAGTGCCCGTGCCAGAGCCTGAGCCTGAACCAGTGCCCGTGCCAGAGCCTGAGCCTGAACCAGTGCCCGTGCCAGAGCCTGAGCCTGAACCAGTGCCCGTGCCAGAGCCTGAGCCTGAACCAGTGCCCGTGCCAGAGCCTGAGCCTGAACCAGTGCCCGTGCCAGAGCCTGAGCCTGAACCAGTGCCCGTGCCAGAGCCTGAGCCTGAACCAGTGCCCGTGCCAGAGCCTGAGCCTGAACCAGTGCCCGTGCCAGAGCCTGAGCCTGAACCAGTGCCCGTGCCAGAGCCTGAGCCTGAACCAGTGCCCGTGCCAGAGCCTGAGCCTGAACCAGTGCCCGTGCCAGAGCCTGAGCCTGAACCAGTGCCCGTGCCAGAGCCTGAGCCTGAACCAGTGCCCGTGCCTGAGCCTGAGCCTGAACCAGTGCCCGTGCCAGAGCCTGAGCCTGAACCAGTGCCCGTGCCAGAGCCTGAGCCTGAACCAGTGCCCGTGCCAGAGCCTGAGCCTGAACCAGTGCCCGTGCCAGAGCCTGAGCCTGAACCAGTGCCCGTGCCAGAGCCTGAGCCTGAACCAGTGCCCGTGCCAGAGCCTGAGCCTGAACCAGTGCCCGTGCCAGAGCCTGAGCCTGAACCAGTGCCCGTGCCAGAGCCTGAGCCTGAACCAGTGCCCGTGCCAGAGCCTGAGCCTGAACCAGTGCCCGTGCCAGAGCCTGAGCCTGAACCAGTGCCCGTGCCAGAGCCTGAGCCTGAACCAGTGCCCGTGCCAGAGCCTGAGCCTGAACCAGTGCCCGTGCCAGAGCCTGAGCCTGAACCAGTGCCTGTGCCAGAGCCTGAGCCTGAACCAGTGCCCGTGCCAGAGCCTGAGCCTGAACCAGTGCCCGTGCCAGAGCCTGAGCCTGAACCAGTGCCCGTGCCAGAGCCTGAGCCTGAACCAGTGCCCGTGCCAGAGCCTGAGCCTGAACCAGTGCCCGTGCCAGAGCCTGAGCCTGAACCAGTGCCCGTGCCAGAGCCTGAGCCTGAACCAGTGCCCGTGCCAGAGCCTGAGCCTGAACCAGTGCCCGTGCCTGAACCTGAGCCTGAACCAGTGCCCGTGCCAGAGCCTGAGCCTGAACCAGTGCCCGTGCCAGAGCCTGAGCCTGAACCAGTGCCCGTGCCAGAGCCTGAGCCTGAACCAGTGCCCGTGCCTGAGCCTGAGCCTGAACCAGTGCCCGTGCCAGAGCCTGAGCCTGAACCAGTGCCCGTGCCAGAGCCTGAGCCTGAACCAGTGCCCGTGCCAGAGCCTGAGCCTGAACCAGTGCCCGTGCCAGAGCCTGAGCCTGAACCAGTGCCCGTGCCAGAGCCTGAGCCTGAACCAGTGCCCGTGCCTGAGCCTGAGCCTGAACCAGTGCCCGTGCCAGAGCCTGAGCCTGAACCAGTGCCCGTGCCAGAGCCTGAGCCTGAACCAGTGCCCGTGCCAGAGCCTGAGCCTGAACCAGTGCCCGTGCCAAGAGCCTGAACCAGTGCCGTGCCAGAGCCTGAGCCTGAACCAGTGCCCGTGCCAGAGCCTGAGCCTGAACCAGTGCCCGTGCCAGAGCCTGAGCCTGAACCAGTGCCCGTGCCAGAGCCTGAGCCTGAACCAGTGCCCGTGCCAGAGCCTGAGCCTGAACCAGTGCCCGTGCCAGAGCCTGAGCCTGAACCAGTGCCCGTGCCAGAGCCTGAGCCTGAACCAGTGCCCGTGCCAGAGCCTGAGCCTGAACCAGTGCCCGTGCCAGAGCCTGAGCCTGAACCAGTGCCGTGCCACACCCTGAGCCTGAACCAGTGCCCGTGCCAGAGCCTGAGCCTGAACCAGTGCCCGTGCCAGAGCCTGAGCCTGAACCAGTGCCCGTGCCAGAGCCTGAGCCTGAACCAGTGCCCGTGCCAGAGCCTGAGCCTGAACCAGTGCACGTGCCCGTGCCAGAGCCTGAGCCTGAACCAGTGCCCGTGCCAGAGCCTGAGCCTGAACCAGTGCCCGTGCCAGAGCCTGAGCCTGAACCAGTGCCCGTGCCAGAGCCTGAGCCTGAACCAGTGCCCGTGCCAGAGCCTGAGCCTGAACCAGTGCCCGTGCCTGAGCCTGAGCCTGAACCAGTGCCCGTGCCAGAGCCTGAGCCTGAACCATTGCCCGTGCCAGAGCCTGAGCCTGAACAAGCACCGTGCCAGAGTCTGAGCCTGAACAAGCGCCCGTGCCAGAGCCTGAACCAGTGCCCGTGTCTGAGCCTGAGCCTGAACCAGTGCCCGTGCCAGAGCCTGAGCCTGAACCAGTGCCCGTCCCTAGGGCTGAGCCTGAACCAGTGCCCGTGCCAGAGCCTGAGCCTGAACCAGTGCCCGTGCCTGAGTCTGAGCCTGAACCAATGCCCGTGCCAGAGCCTGAGCCTGAACCAGTGCCCATGCCAGAGCCTGAGCCTGAACCAGTGCCCGTGCCTGAGTCTGAGCCTGAACCAGTGCACGTGCCAAAGCCTGAGCCTGAACCAGTGCCCGTGCCAGAGCCTGAGCCTGAACCAGTGCCCGTGCCAGAGCCTGAGCCTGAACCAGTGCCCGTGCCAGAGCCTGAGCCTGAACCAGTGCCCATGCCAGAGCCTGAGCCTGAACCAGTGCCCGTGCCAGAGCCTGAGCCTGAACCAGTGCCCATGCCAGAGCCTGAGCCTGAACCAGTGCCCGTGCCAGAGCCTGAGCCTGAACCAGTGCCCGTGCCAGAGCCTGAGCCTGAACCAGTGCCCGTGCCAGAGCCTGAGCCTGAACCAGTGCCCGTGTCTGAGCCTGAGCCTGAACCAGTGCCCGTGCCTGAGTCTGAGCCTGAACCAGTGCCCGTGCCAAAGCCTGAGCCTGAACCAGTGCCCGTGCCAGAGCCTGAGCCTGAACCAGTGCCCGTGCCAGAGCCTGAGCCTGAACCAGTGCCCATGCCAGAGCCTGAGCCTGAACCAGTGCCCGTGTCTGAGCCTGAGCCTGAATCAGTGCCTGTGCCAGAGCCTGAGCCTGAACCAGTGCCCGTGTCTGAGCCTGAGCCTGAACCAGTGCCCGTGTCTGAGCCTGAGCCTGAACCAGTGCCCATGCCAGAACCTGAGCCTGAACCAGTGCCCGTGTCTGAGCCTGAGGCTGAATCAGTGCCTGTGCCAGAGCCTGAGCTTGAACCAGTGCCCGTGCCAGAGCCTGAGCCTGAACCAGTGCCCGTGCCAGAGCCTGAGCCTGAACCAGTGCCCGTGCCAGAGCCTGAGCCTGAACCAGTGCCCGTGCCAGAGCCTGAGTCTGAAAGAGTGCCCGTGCCAGAGCCTGAGCCTGAACCAGTGCCGTGCCTGAGCCGAGGAATCTGGTACCGATACCTGCCCACCCCAACAGCGCAAGATGGGACGCATATTCGCCAAGTCTGGAACACCTCGTCTCCACGGGAAACTAGGACCAATCACAGCGCGCGCTCAGCCAGGCCTGGTATTGCCAGCTCTTGACTGTCCTATCGCTCCTGTACACCCTCTGGACCCACCGAAAAGGCGATGCTTCTGGCATTTTGCTTCAGCTCGGTGGGACGACCTGAGGATGTACTTTTCCGATTTCCCGTGGAATGATTATTGCTTCCAGGATAGAGATCACTCGGTGTGAGCTCAGCGTATCACAGAGGTGATTGTCTCTGGAATGGAGGCATACATTCCACGTTCTTTCTCTACTCCTCACGCTAAAAAACCTTGGTTTAATCACGCTTGTTCTCGTGGTGTCAATGATAGAGAGGCAGCTCACAAAAGGTACCTGAGCCTTCAAACTAATGCTAATTATGAACTTTACATTTCTGCCCGGAATCGTGCCAAATCTATTCTCCGACTAACCAAAAACTCTTTCATTAATAGAAAATGCCAAAACCTTGCTTTCTCTAACTCTTCCCGTGACTTCTGGCATCTAGCCAAAAACATCTCCTCCAACTGCACTTCTTCATCTTTCACTCCACTCCTCAGTCCTGACGGCAACACTGCCGTCTCATCTATCTCTAAGGCTGAACTCTTCTCTGAAACTATTTCAAAAAACTCCATTCTGGACGACTCTGGGGCATATTCCTCCTACTCATCCCCCCTCTGACTCTTTTATGCCTGTTATAAAGATTCTTCAAAATTATGTTTTCTATGCCCTCTCTGGCCTCAATCCTCAGAAGGATTATGGACCTGATGGAGTGCCTCCTATTGTCCTTAGAAACTGTGCCTCCGTGCTGTCACCCTGCTTGGTCAAACTCTTTCGCCTCTGCCTGTCAACACCTACCTCTCCTTCCTGCTAGAAGTATGCCGGTACCTAAGAAGGGTGACCGCTAAAGCTTTTGAATCAATCCTTAACCGGAAAATTCAAAAGCACCTTTCCACTTCTGACCTTCTATCTGATCGCCAGTATGGGCTCCGCAAGGGACGTTCTACTGGTGATCTCCTAGCCTTCCCAACTGACTCTTGGCCATCCTGTGTTAGCCGTTCCGGTGAAACCTTTGCTATTGCGCTGGACATATCTAAGGCTTTTGATAGGGTCTGGCACAAATCTTTGCTTTCCAAACAACCCTTCCACGGTTTCTTTCCTTTTCTCTGTACCTTTATCTCCAGTTTCCCTTTTGATCGTTCTATTTCTGCTGTGGTAGACGGTCACTGTTCTTCCCCTAAACCTATTAAAAGTGGTGTCCCACATGGTTCTGTTCTATCTCCCACTCTCTTTCTGTTGTTCATTGATGATCTTCTTTCCAAAACGAACTGTCCTATGATTCCACTCTGCATTACTCAACTTCTTTTAATAGAAGACCCACCCTACGGGAACTTAACGATTCAAGGCTGGAGGCAACAGAACGCTTAGCCGAAGACCTTACAATTATTTCCGATTGGGGCAAGAGGAACCTGGTGTCCTTCAACGCCTCAAAAACACAGTTTATCCACCTATCCACTCGACACAATCCTCCAAACAACTATCCCCTATTCCTGGACAACACTCAGCTATCACCTTCCTCAACACTAAACATTCTCGGTCTATCCTTAACTCAAAATCTCAACTGGAAACTTCATATCTCATCTCTTACTAAATCAGCTTCCTCGAGGCTGGGCGTTTTGTATCGTCTCCGCCAGTTCTTTTCCCCCGCACAGTTGCTGTCCATTTACAGGAGTCTTGTCCGCCCTCGTATGGAGTAAGCATCACATGTGTGTGTGGGGGGGGGGGGGGTCCACTCACACAGCTCTCCTTGACAGAGTGGAATCAAAGGCTCCTCGTCTCATCAGCTCTCCTCCTCCTACTGATAGTCTTCTACCTCTCAAATTCCGCCGCCATGTTGCCTCTCTTTCTATCTTCTATTGATATTTTTATGCTGACTGCTCTTTTGAACTTGCTAACTGCATGCCTCCCCTCCTCCCGCTGCACACAACTTTCTACTCATGCTCATCCCTATACTGTCCAAACCCCTTATGCAAGAGTTAACCAGCATCTTCACTCTTTCATCCCTCACGCTGGTATACTCTGGAACAATCTTCCTTCATCTGTATTTCCTCCTGCCTACGAGTTGAACTCTTTCAAGAGGAGGGTATCAGGACACCTCTCCTTCCGAAATTGACCTCTGATTTTGGACACTCCTTTAACCTCTGTTAGGGAGCAGTGAGTAGCGGTCCTTTTTTTTATTTTTTTTTATTTACGCCCTTGAGCTGTCTCTTTAGCTGTAAAAAAAAAATTACTTACCTTTTATTTACACAGTTTTATCAAATATATGTTATTTTTTTCGTGAGAACACACACATTTTCAACAGTTGAGATTTTTCTACTGATGTTACTGATGTCTGACACATTACAACATACAGCTTGAACACATAACTGATAACTGTGACGAGCTAAGCTATCTGGGAACACTGACGGAACATCGTCCCTTGCTCCTCGGGCTGTGTTACTTTATTTTCAACAGTTGAGATT